>NC_051195.1:51727933-51767933 GCF_015220075.1 Falco rusticolus | reverse complement strand
GTCACTCTAGCACTACTCCCCTGATTGACTTTGCGACAACGATCTGTGGAGGAGATGGGCACACGAACAGCAAACATTCTACAGGCATTCAAGCAAAGAGGACTAGAGAGGCTTGGGTCAGTTCTGTTCTGGTTTTATTTTTTGATAAATTTTTGTTCAATTTCCAGAATTACTTCCCTGATATTTTTTTAAACAGTATTATAAAAAGACAACTAACCACAGAACTGCAGTAAAGCAACTCCAAGACTGAATAAAAACCACACACACACACAAAACCACACAGAAAAACACAGAGGAAAATTTGAACTAGATCAGAAACTCTCATCTTTGAGTCATCCTGGAGTGTCCTAGTACTGCAGGGGTCTCAGCACAGTGATCTTACGTATCATATCTGCTCTAATAAATAGGTTCAATGAGTTGAGTTAAGGGCAGAGTTTAACTATTAACTCCAAATTTCCTCGCTCTTATGGCTGTAAGTCAATCCCTTAATGTTACTTTAACACAATTTCTGGCAGTTGAATAAAATCTATGGTCAATATTACAACCCCTTCCTTCCTAAATGAAGGAAAATATACGTGTGATTTACATAAGGAATGATAGGAAGTGCTGTGACTGAGTGGGGGTGATAAATGTCCAAGGCCCCATCGGTCAGGAATCTGAGCCGACCATTTGACTTCAGCGGGTCGGGCCCTCATTATCCCAATCCCAAAACCAGCACGACTGGCAAAAATGCCTCCACGCAGGTATAGTTCTCAGCACAGCAGCAGTTAGCAGTCAGAGAGGTTATAATACAAAGCTGTAAGATATATCTAAAATAATACCACAAAAATCAGATGACAGAAAGAATTCTAATACTTTCCTTTTGTTAAGATACAGTAACTGAGAATACAATGAAATTCTTCATGTTCAGTATCTCCCATTAGATCAATTAATATTCAGAGAAAGGCTTTAACATGAAGTTTAAATAATCATAGAAGGAGAAAAAGAACCACCAATGTTCTAGAAGCTTCTCTAGACCTTTCAATCAATTTTATTTATATGCAAAACCAAGAGAAACTCAGAAAAAACAAAGCTCCTCCTGATGCTAAAGCTCTCAATTTACTGACAGGCAAATGGCTTCATGCTGCCACTTAATCTCATTTCTTGCATAATGCCCTCTAATTAGCATATCAAAGTGAATTAATACTTCTAGGGCATTAGCAATGGGAAAATCTGCTCCAGGCTTCACAATAGCAGTTAAGCAAGAGCCAAGAAATCCTCAAAAACACCACAAACCACTTTGCATTGCAAAACTGTTCAATTTATTTATCCTCTCTCTCTAAACACTTTTACCGCACACTGTTTTACTACTGTTCACCAAACAAAATGATAATTGCCAAAGTTACCAGCATCTGTAATGCCTGTTTAGAATCTTAATTTAGATTGTATACTTCAAGAACTCTAGATGCTTTCATTGACCCCATCATACACAACAAGATATACTGAAAAAACATTGTTCTTTTAAGAAACGCTATCAGGATAATATTATTAAATTCCATTTTCCGCTTACAATAAATAATTTTAAAATAAATAATATATGAAAAAGCCACCTGATGGACAATGAGGAATGAGAGATTAGCTTTAAATGTTGATGCGTGACTTAAGTATAGCAAAAGGTTTTGACCTGTAAACACATGACACAAAACCACCCCCCTTTCCAAGTGATTGATTTGTAGGATGCATGATATTCAGTGATTCATATATTGTTACAAGTTCATATGACTGTGCAGCATGCACTGAACTGATGGTTAACAAAAGAATCTAAAGTAAAATACCTAAACCGGTATAAAATTAAAGTAAGTGCATAATGATTTTTACTATATGCTTTTATGCACAACGTGCTATTTTTATCCAATTTCTGAAGCAATAAACACATTATAGCTGTTACAAGCATCAGACATCAGACCATTTCTTCGGTAAAAAATATTTTCAGAATCTACTTTCAATCACAGGTCACTTCACAAAATATGAACTGTAATTCACAAACAAACAGGCTAAAACCCCCTGAAACTTCATCATCTTAGTGTTCCCCATCAATTTTTAAAAACAGAAAAAGAACATTAAGGGGGAGTGGCGGGGGGGACAGCCAACAAACCCCAACACTAGTACACCCATCCTAAGCCCAAGAAGGGGGCTGGAGCACTAACGGAAGGCTAATAACAAAGAGTAGAAGAAAATGCCAGGGTTAGTGGGGGTTTCTACATTCCTGTTTGCAACATGAACAGGAAAAAAAAACTATGGGAATAGCAAAATAAATTACAGTGGATATTTATCTCGCACTTCGAGCCTTCCTAAAGAATGTGCATTATTGAAAAATATATGCGTTCAAGTACCAGGCTTCATTTCCTTTCATATTTAATTCCCTGTTTACTTCCACTGTAAAGACAGCATTATGGAGGAGCTCTAATGTCCAGCTGAGAAGCACAATTCATCTGTTTGGCTGATGAACTACTCCAACTTTATAAAAGCATGAACTATAAGAGCTGACAGAAACTTTAATAATTTATATTAAATATTGATGTGAATTATTTACTCCATTCATACTTAAAGACATGAATTGCCTACCAGAGAAAAGCAAATGTGACAAAAGGTCAACATGATGGTGAAAAAAGGCAGGCTGTGTCAGGCATGTGTTATCTGAACCATGCTGATCACCTTGATAAGCGAATAGCATTAAACATGACTGCTGAGAAAACAAACAAAGCATTCTTCTCAGGGTGTCAATTCATGGAATACAAACAGCTACATCTAATTCTACCAATGATATCAGGACAGCAAAACTCCACTCGGGGCTCCCCTGGTTTGGACTTACTACTACACAGATTCAGTATTCATTCCTGCTATTCATAAAAATATTCATCGAACCACCATATGCATGATGTGCAAGGAATTGAAAAGCAGTCTAAAAACTGAGGAGATACAAACCGGACTCTCTCATCCTCTACTATGTAATTATTAATATAGCCTTCATATGTATTTAAATATTGTGTTACATTTGTAACAATTTAGTATGTCTAATTCTGCTTATATTTGTCTACGGCAGACTGCAAATATCATTATATTAATGTTTCACACAAATCAATATTTAAATTGAAAAAAGACAGCATAATATCCATATCATACAACTTTTTCATTGAAAGCTGTACGAATAGAGCTTGATAAATGTGTTAAATCCTGTTAAAAAAAAAACAAAACTCTTTTGCATTCACTATATGCTATAATAATAATTTATCTCTGAATGCAAAAATTCCTTAACTTACAACAAGCATCCTAAAATACACCACACAGTAACTCATATAATTTGGTATTTTCAGATAAGCAAGCAAATGTGTCAAATTCAAAAATAAAATTGAGGACATGAAAAATAGCTATAAAATAAAATAAATCCTTGCTCCTAGTTAAATTAGTATTGACAAGTGGGTCCAAATTTATCCTCTACAGAGGTGGGGGGGGTGGGGGGAAGATGTGGAAACACTGATCCTGGTAATCAATGTGAAGACTGTTATTTAAATATAGCAAGGAGCTCTAACAATGGTAAGGTCTAAAGGTATGGCGTAGTTACATGTTCTGTAAGACAAAGTATCATGAATTTCTCTAATGAAAATCATCACCAAAGCCGCCTGTTTTCTTAACCAGAGAAGTACCCTGTTAGAAATCCACCGAAGAAATAAAATTCCAATAATTAATGTGTTTGAAACAGATGACCAAATGAAAATCAAGATACTTTATTAAATTTATTTTTTTCCTAGCAGGACGTTTATGAAGAAAACAATGTCACTGCCATAAGGACAGTGTAAATGACCTAACATTCTACTGCACATCATCATTTGTAATACATTTGCTGATAATTAAAAAAGAAATACCATTCAACAGTATAACCAGTGGTTCAGTAAAAAATCTTGGATACTGAAGCATAAGAAAGGAAACAAAAGCTAAACAGTTTAAACTGAAGAAAAGATGTATGGACATAAACACACGATGCTCACTTCCTTATGTAGTCAGGGTAAATAAAAAAATATGTATTTAGCAGCCTGGAAAAAAACACCAGGACTGCACATAAATATTTTAAATAGCTCAACTGAGTAACAATAACATCACAGCTGATACTTGGAAAACAGCTAACATACAGACACACATACAGACACCATATATATATTTGCATGCTATCCCGGCCATTTCATTGTTCCATTTGAATCCTTTAATGACCAGACAGGATTGCTAGGATTGCGTATCATTATAGATTACTGCCAAGTTGTTGACACCAAATGGTAGTTTACAAACACAGAAAAGTTGAAATTTGTGTAATGCCAGGGAAGAGTCCTATGATTTGATATTTAAATAACCACAGAGAAGAAAGGGGTTAACATTTTCAAATACTGCTAGCAGACAAGGCAAAAAGCAAGTCCTTCTCACAGGAGTTACCTAACAGTGGGTTTACAGATTTTGCAGCATATTGACAAGGGGCGTTCCTAAAAGAGTTGGGCCATTTTCATCAATAAGGAGCTTTGCAGCAAGTAAGGACACAATACAGCCCTTTAATCATTGGAATGGCATCGCATGGCTATTTACAGTTGTAGCAATAAAAATAAAGGTTTTACCTTACATGGGGAACAGCAAGAAATTAGCCCCGTGGTTAACACCACTATTTGTCTGGTTTTCACATCTTTTTTTTTTTTCTTTTTTTTTTCCTTTTTTCTTCATTCTTTAAAACAAAATTCTGCACAAGGGGAGAACGTTTTTAATGAACATTTTCCTCCTCTCTCTTTAGACATAAAAAATAGTTCAACCAGCCCAACCAGCCAAGCAGGCCTTTCTCTTCCCCTGCGGACACCTCCTGCAGTCGAGAAGTTCATTAAGTTTTATGATCTTCCCAAGTCAGTCCTGCTTATAAGCCTCACAAAGGCCACAAATCTGGCAAACCATCATGTATGCCATTAGGCTTTACTAGTAAATGAATGCTATTTAGGGTTTGTGGTGACAGTAAATTAGGCTTTGGTTGGCAGCTATCATTGTTTCTTGTTGGACTTACAGAAATAAATAAATAAATGTATACACATACACACATACTCACATGCATTCAAGGCATTTTTAAACCTGTGCTCCTACCTATACAAATCATTTCTAAAGACAAAAAAAACCAAATCATCTATCAACACAGTCCAGGACCTAATAATACATCATTCCATTGGGAAATAATTGCAATTCCCTAACCATTTTAAGACTGTAAGAATTAATATATTTTCATTTCTATCTCCATGAGAATAAACAGTACCTCAGGTATAGCAACGTCCTAATGGTGGCTTAATCAAATTACAAATCTGAAGGATCTTTAGTCAGTAAAAAAGAGCTATTAAAAAAAAAACCAAAGACGCAAATCAGGTTTTGATTCCTACTGGTAGGCGCCTAAGGAGACAAGACTGTTACACAGGTATGCAACAGATGTGAGCACGCATGAAGAATGCAACTTTAACACTTCCAAGCAACACCTCAGAGAACAGGTAAAATACAACAAATCAGAGTCCATAGGCTCTCACTTGCTTATCTTCGTATTTTACCGGAGGGGCTTCAGCAGAACTTTGGGTATCATTTTTCTCTGAACTAATTAAAGAAATAAGTGGCAGTTTCTTTATGAAAACCATGCTACCTTGTGGTTGCCTCTAAGAATGCACCTATCTATTAATATCTGTAAAGCTCTTACATGTATTATGCAGCACTTCTTAAAATGTTAAAACGTGAAAAAGAAATGTCAGGCTAAATTCAGTAAGCTCAGTGATATTCTTTGTACATGGTAAATACCTCACAGGTAAAAAAAAAAAAACAACCAAACCAAAAAACCCCAAACCAAACAAACCAAAACCTTCAGCTCCTAACCCTAAGTGAGAATAAGAGAGGGGCTTTTAAAAATGCGATGCATTCATTAACCCCTGCGGGAAAATGATAGAGTTGTTCCACCTAAACTGAGGATTCCTCTACGTGTTCTCTCACGACCAGACTCACAAAGTCCTTGCTGACTATACTGAAAACTACTAAAATGTATGAAATACCCCTATAATTCAATATAAAAATGACTTAAATATTGCATTACTTATTTCAGAACAGACATGACTGCAATTACACTGTACATACAGGCTGGAGCCTCCCTCCTCACCTCTCATCCTTCTCACAGAAGAAGGTAGCGATAAAGCCATCACGGCAATTCCCACTGCAAACACCAAGGAAAACTTTGGTTCCGATTAAAAAGAACTAAATACCAGCGCATGACCCAGCAGCAGGAAGATTTAAATACTCGGACCACAGGACAATGCAGAGTAACAGGGGGAGGGGGGGCACACCTCTGCTTTAACTGCATCTCAGACCGTTCACCCTTCCAGTTCAGAATTGTTTGAGCCGTTTCCCTCAAAAACAGCTTACAGCAAGTAGGCTAGAATTTACTTTCACGTTTCCTTTGCTTCAGCATGCTAACTAAAGCCTACATTCGTCTCAACTGGGAGACCCTGAGTGAAGGTCCCCCTCCGGGAACAGTTTTTGGTGGGGGTGTGGATTCATCTCCATCAATCACCCGGTGCATTAATCCTGTCCCCCTGCGCTGCCCTGCCGGGGCTGGCAGGATCTCGCCTTTGGGCAGCCGGACGCCTTCACTCTTTGTTGGTTCTCAGCGATTTCACAAAAGAGATAACTTGCAAACTTGGCCTCACTACTTGCAGCACAAAGGCAGGATCCCAACTGACAAGTTATCACTGAAACACCCCGAAACATTTCAGACCACAAAGTCTCTTGTCAGGTTCCCTCTCGCCTCGAGACGGCGGTGGCCTCACCAAACACCCTCTGCCAGTAATCCCCACTGCTGAAAGGACGCGGGTTTTTCTTCGCAGCTCACCTCTGACATGTGGCTGACTATACTTTCCTTTCAAAACAGTCAGGCTAAGCCCTCTGCAAATAAAGCGATCGCAGGACCTACGCCTGCCTCCTTAATTGAAATCCCTGCTGCAAAATGTCTGAACATCGAGGGCAGGCTGCTTGGCTGGCTCCGGAGCCGGACAGGCAAAAAAGTTTAGGGAAAGGCAGAAAACAAACACAAGCCAAAGAAGGACGGAACGGGGTTACGAGCTGATCGAGGCAAAACGCAGGTAGGCGGGGAGGGAGGGCAGAAAGGGGATCATTCCCCTTATCCTGGGTAAAATAATGCAATATAAAGCAGAATCAATCTTAATATTCACAACACAGTCAATACCCTAGTGCTTAGCTGTCAGCAGAAACTGAAGTGGATCCCCGGTAGCAAAGAAACCCTCGGACATAAAGCACCATAATTTACTGAGAACTGTGCACTTTAGGCTACTCAGCTGAGATTTGCAATGATTTCACGTTTGTTGCTTTCGTCTAGTCTTCTATTTTTTTGGTGTGGAATTAAGGGGGACATGATTGCGTATCAAATATAGCTAAAAAGCCAGCCAATGTATGCATTTATTTTAAAATCCGGATCATAATAAATGTTCTCATTCCCATAGTACAAATCTGAGTACTTTGCAAATTTTCTTCTTCAGGGAGGAAAAAAAAAAAAGCTCAGTAAATTCAGTGATGTGAAAAAATTGCAAAAAATCCCCTAAAATGCCTCTAAGCAAAACCCAGAGTCTCGCATTAATGTAGAAAAAAATAAATTTTCGGTACTTTTGAGATGAAAATTTTTGGCATTTAAAACATCAACGACCAAGAGCAACTCAAGCTTCGCTGCACTCGGCGCAGACCCGGGTCAAAGCATCCATGGCCGGGCACCCCGCAGGGTCTCCGCGGAGCCCCGGCCCTGCGCCGACAGGGGCGCAGCTTTGCCCTCCCCAGCCCCGGGCACCCGCAGAACTTTCCCGGCCCCGCCGCGCGTCCCGGGGAGGGGGCAGCGAGGTAACACAGCTCGAACAAGTATTTTGCGAAGTGTCCTGAGGGGCGGCCGGGCCCCGCCGGGGCTGTGAGGGGAGCGGCGGGGTCTCTCCCCCGCGCCATTTCACAGCGAGCCGGCCCCTGCGGTCCGCCGCCGGGACAGGCCGGCAGGACTCGAGGCGAGGCGGGCCGGGCCCGGGCCGGGCGGCGCAGCCGGCGGCTCCCGCCAGCCCGCTCCGGCGGCTGAGGGGCGGCGGAGGGGCCGGCGCCGTCCCCGCCGGCGGAGCGGCGGGTGGAAGGAAGGAGGGATCAAGATGGCTGCGGCGGCGGCGCGGGCGGCCCTTACCTGTTTTCTCCTTGATCTCGCAGAGGACACTGAACAAGGCGGGTTTCATCCTGTGGCAGTTCAGTGCGTGTTTCCTGAAAGAGAGCAGAGTACAAGCGGTTAACGCCGCGTTTCAGCAACATGGCGCCTTCCCCGAGAAGGATCCCCGTGTCGCCGGCCCCCCCCCCCCCGCCTTCCCTGCCCGCCGGCCCCGCGGCCCGGCGCCCGCAGCCACCGGCCGGGCTCTCCCGGCACTGGGCCGCGGGGCTGGCGGGGGGCGGCGGGGCCGGGGGTCCCTCGCCCCGCCGCGGCTGGCGGGTCTCTGCTCCCTCGTCCCTCTCACTTTTATACCGAATTATCTTCGTGCAAATGCTGCCGGTCGAGGGGTATAAATCAAACCCCCCTCGTCCCCGGTACGATCCGTCCTGCGATATTATAACTGATTTATTAGGGAGGTGGCGGGAGGGGCGGGGGGGGCCGACTTGTTAACATTCTTTGTTTTTGTATTTACTGTGATTTAAAACAGCCAGGGTTTGGTTGGTTGGGGGATTGAAGGGGTTTTTTTTTTGGTTGGGTTGTTGGTTGTTTTTTTTTAACACCACCACCACCACCCCCCGAAGCGCTATCTTGTCAGGTCTGTAATTCATCGCGCCCCGGCGGGGGCAGGGGGCAGGGGGCGAGGGACGGGAAAGTTGCGCTGCGAGGGGGCGCGGGGCCGTCGGACGGACCGACCGACCGGCGGAGCAGCCGCGGCCCCGAGGCCGGTGGCCGCCGGACAGGGTCCAACGGGGACGGGCAGGGACCGGCCCCAGCCTCCCGCGCACCGCAGCGACGGCATAAGCATCGCATACTTAGATATTTATTTTTTATATATATATATATAAAAAAAATCATTAAATAGCAACTTTGGCTCTGCCTTGGCTGCTTGCAATTTCTCCTACGGCACCAAGAAGTTGCTCTAATTGTGAGACTCCGGGTCTCTGCAGAGGAGCAGGAAGGAGAGAAACAAAAACCACACACACACAAAAAAAAAGAAAAAGAAAAAAAAAAGAAAAAAAGAAAAAAAAGACAAGGTTTAATTAGACGAAACCAACTTTGCTTGTGCCTCATCCAGGCTTTGGTCAGTGATGGTCATGATCTGATGGAGGATGTCGCCGATGTCCTGCTTCCTGCCGTCGCCGTCTGCCCCTTCGTGTCCGTGGGGAGGAGGCAGGGCCATGCCCCCCTGCACCGAGTGCCCGGCCAGGTTCACGCCGGCCAGAGTCTGCAGCATCCTGGACTGATCGTCCATCCCTCCTGCCGCGGCCCGGGCCGCGCTGCCGGGGCGGGAGAGCGCCGGGCTTCGGGGCGAGGGAAAGCGCCGACCAGCCCCCGGCTCCCAGAGTCAGTCCCAGTTCCTGACTCCTTATTTCGCTCTTGCACACACACACCAAAAAAAAAAAAAAAAAAAAAAAAAAAAAAAAAAAAAGAAAGAGAGAGAAAAAAAAAAAGCCAAACAAAACAACAACAACAACAAAAAAAATTAGTATTTGTGTTTTGACCGGATCTCAGCTGTTTATTCCACTCTCTTCTCCTTCCCAGTGCAGTAAATCACTCTTCTTTAGTTACAATCTTCTTTCATCATCATCATATTTGTGGCTTGGATAAATGAGTTGATAAGGTTTCTTTGCAGTTTTCTTTTCCTGGTACAATCTTCCTCCAAAGCTTTTTTTTTTTCCTTTTTTATTTTTATTGTTGCTTTTTATGTCTTTCCCCACTTGTCCACCAAAAATCTTCTTTGTAAAAAGGCAAAATTTAAAAAAAAATAAAAAAAAAATTAGAAAATCAAAAAACTCGCTTTCAAATCCTTAAGAAGTTAGGAGGGTGGCAAGCAGCAAAAACCACAACAAACCAGGCGAACACCCCCACCCCCAAATTGCAACATAAAAAAGCCAAGAAAACACAATCACAGAGGAAAAAAAAAAAATTAATCGCCCTCCCCCCCAAAAATAACAAATGATCCCAAGTCTGTGCAACGGGGGTAAAACAGCAGCAATCAAAAGTTTGAACTTGTGCAAAGAAAAGAGCGGAAATAACGGGGAAAGAACTGTAAAAAAATTAATTACACACTCTCTGCAAAGCAATGTGCAAAAATATCAGCCCGCTGGAATTTATGAGCCCCGCCGCCCGGTGCCTGTGTGTGTTTTATGTTGTTTGATGGCCGCTCCGGTGAGGGATTGACAGCCTGCCAACGCCACTCACTCACCGCAGACGTGTCACCCTGTGAAGGAGGAGAGCGGCCGCGCGCGAGAGGGACGCGGAGCCCGCCGTGCCCCGCCCCGCGCCCCGCCCCGCCCCTCCCGCGGGACGCCGCGCGCCCCGCCCCGCCCCGCCGGGCGGGGCCGCCGCCGCCACCGCCCCGCCCGGGGCCGCCCGCCCGCCTCACGGGGCCGGGGCTCCGCGGGGCCGCCCTCCCGCCGGGCCGAGCGGCGGTGGCGCCCCCCGGGAGGGGGGGGACACGGGGGCGGCCCCGGGCCGGGAGCGGCGGGAGCGGCGGCCAATCGCAACGCGTGGGGGCGGGCGCCGGCGGTGGGGCCGGCCACTCGGTCCGCGCGGGGAGGTGCCGCGCCCGCCTGCCCCCGCGGAGGCCCCGCCCCCCCGGCTGAGAAACTTCTGATTGGGCCGTTCAAACAGTCACGTGGCCGGGGCGACCGGCGCTCCGGCCCCGCCCCTCCCGTTGCTATGGCGACCCCCGGGCCGAGGCCGCCCCGTTACCCTCGGCGCCGCCGCGCTGCCGGGCCCCGGCCTCCCCCTCGGGGGCTCCGGCCTGCGCCTGCGAGCCCGGCGGCCGGCGGGCCTGGACGCGCCTGCGAGCACGGGCGGCGGAGCCCGTCGCGCCCTGTCGCCAGGCCGGAGCCGACGGAGGGGCTGCCCGGGCTCGGCCGGCTGCGCCTCAGCGGGTGCCGCCTCGGCGGCAGATCGGTTTTGGAGCCCTTTCGCATGTGAGACAGGCGGCCCGAGCCGCGAGGGAGGAGGCCGCTGTGTGTGTGGACTCACCTGGGTTCGCTTCGGGGCACTGCCGGCCCTCCGAAGCCCCGCCTGTGCACACCTGCCGCACGCAAACGCATGGAGGAAGCCGCTTTAATCCTGATCCATTTTCTTCACGTTTTGAGCACGTTTTTATAACAAAACTTGCTACAGAGACCTCTCAGGGAAGGGGCAGACCACTTGTGGCACAATGATCAGGAGCCACTGTAGCAATTAAAATGATATTTAATTCATTGTATGTACTGTATCTGTGATGGACAGTTTCAGTTGAAAGAAGTCATGTCCAAACTAAAATCTCATCCTCATCTCTGACATTTTGTGGATGTATGGCTGACAACTCTGACGCAGTGTGGCTAAAACAGAGCTCTTAATCTTTCTCCTTGGCTTCTGCCTGCCTCTTCTCTCAATCACGGTTGACATCACCATCATCATACCTTCACTCAGGACCGTAACTTGGATGTCATCTGTTTGATTTGGAACCCTTAACCATATCTCACAGTGGTTATGTTTAACTGTTGCAGATTACTTCTGGTTAACATAACTATGCCTTTACTGTCCCTCCAAGCAATTAGCATGTTCATTCAAATTCTAATTATCTTCTATCTTGACCACGTACCATTTTCTGGTTTGAGCAAATGTGTTCCTAGTGTCACCCGGCTTTATTAAGAATGCTACTCCAAAGATCTTTTTTATTACTGTTATTTTGAATATTTCACAGATCAGTTTGCATTTGTCCGCTGAGGGCAAAATTTCACAGAAGAGGTGAGCAGTTCCAATGGCTACCTGGCACTGAAACAAATGGGATGCTGCTCCCGTGCCAGCTGTGGTGCTCATCTCGCCCCATGGTGATCCCCTTCGCCTCACCAAATCAGCAGACAGCTGCTCTGCTGGGTTTTCCACTGTTTTATCAGGCTGAGTCAAGTTTAATTCCAGCATGAGACGACTGATGGAGAATGGCTCTCTGTACTCTGCTGTGCCTCCCGGTTGTGGCCTTGCACTGCCCATGATCTGCTGTTTCCTAGGGCAGTTTCGGCTCCTTGCCTTTGCTCAGCCACTGATGCTGGCCGCTGTTATCTGCTCCTGGAAGTATCAAACACGTTACCTCCCCTCAGGTGCCCTTGGTGGCACTCGGTATAATGCTTTCCACTGTCCTCCAGTGCTGTCCTTTTTTAAGGTTGCTTTATGTTGATGTGCACCGCTGTTTAGAGACTGTGAGGTCACGGATTGCTGAGGAATTAACAGATACTGCCTTATTACGTCCACAGGAGATTGCAGAGGCAGACAGCATCAGTGGGTCTGAAAAGGGCTGATGTACATGGCCAATAGGCCACAAACAGCCACTGAAAGGAAAATGAGCCCTTGGAAGTAGCCAGTAACATCTCCAGTTCTGGATGGTGCTAAGGTCTGAGGTGAATGGACAGTGGAGAGCAGCTGGTCCCACCTGCTCGCTCCGAGCAGTACCCGCCGTCCTCTGGGCCGGAGGCAGCAGTGTCTCACCCGCTCGGACTTTTCTCATGCTTGTAAGGACGGCCAGTATCGTTAATTACTTTCTTGAAGTTACCTTTCTGTAAATTCACCCTGTTTGTGCTTGTGTACCAAGCGCTATGTGTAAGGTTTGGTTTAAAACCACAAAATAAATATGAATCCCATACTGTTCCAAAGAAAAAGCAGGCAAATGTGGAAATAAGAGTGGTATATCCCCACTAGAAAAGCATCCAGTTTCTCTATTTGCAATGAGAGGCACAGCTCAAACTACTAACTACACCGTTTTCCTCATTAAAAACTCGGATCTTTCGGGAGGTTTTACCAACGTTTCTATTCAGGCGTGTCACTAACGTGACCGCAGACACGCGGTGCCCGGTGAGTCCCCGCTGGCAGGGCCAGCCGCGCTCCCCGCGGGCAGGAACGGCGGCTCGGCCGCCAGCGCCAGGCCCCTCCGTGCCGCCGCCGGACGCAGCGCGACGCGAAACCCTGCCACAAGCGGGACCGGGGGACCAACAGGCCCCGCCCCCCAGCCGCCGCTGCCGCCGCCGCGGTGCACACACCCCGCGCATGTGCGCCGTCGGTCGCGTCACTTCCGAAGGCGGTGCTTCCGGGTCGCGGCACGGCCCAGCTCTCCTCGCTCCGCGGCGTCCTCCGGACCCGGAAGCGGCAGCCCTGGCCCGCCGGCGGGGGAGGAGGCGGCGCCCGGCCCGGTCCGGTCCGGCCCGGCCCCACGGAGCGGCGCGGCGGCGAGGCCTGTAAGTGCGGAGGCGTGCGGGGTCCTCGGCCCAGCGCCGCGGGGGTGTCTCAGGGGGGCGGGCGGGAGCCCGGCGGCGGGGTGCCTGCCCGGGACCGGCCGGCAGCGGGTCCAGCGGCTCTCCCGGGGCAGCGACGCTGTGCACTGGAACTCCTCCTTCATTTCTGCAAATAGAAGCGTGGTAAACCCGCGGCCTGAAATGGCGTGTCACAGGGAGGCGTGAGCCTTGGCAGCAGAGGTGTTTCTGAGAATCAAGAGACCGGCGGCTTCCCCGGGCCCCCACGGGCGGCCGGCACCGCGCGGGGCTGCCCCTGCGGAGGAGCCGGCGGGAGGGATGGCCCGCTGCGGAGCCAGGCGGTCTGACGCGTTGGCCCGGCCGGCTGCCGTCGGGGCGACCAGGGCAGGGGAGGTGAGCATCCCACAGTAACGTCTGAGGGGAAGGATGAAGGGGATGGAGCGTCGGCTGGAATGTTCGATTTGGGCGCGTGGTGAAGGGGGCAGACGGGTAAGAGAATTCCAGGGCTGCACTGGAAATGCTTCACGCTTGGTCACAGCCTGGCAGCCCACAGCGTGCCTTGGGGTCTTTACTGGCCTAATGCTGTCACTTCATCTGAATTACTGATTCCACGCTTCTTAGCTTCGTCTTGGGTGCTCCTGCAGCCTCCAGGTTATTCCTCTGGCTGCTTGGGTGCTTGCAAGATGAGCGTGTTCAGCATGTTGCTGGGTTGTGTCCTTGTTTTTTCATGTGCATGGCGAGCTGCGATCAGAACTGGTGTTCTCACTGCAGGGATACGGGTGAGGGAGTGAAAGTGATTTCTAGGAGATACAGCAACGAGTTGATTTCAGTTTTAGTGGAAGTTTAGTGACTATTTACATGTGAACTGCTTAGATCTAAGCTTGGATTTTCTGAGTATGTTCTATGTGATTTTAGGTTTCAGAGGTTTATTGGGTAGATGCAAGGTTGGGAATTAAACTCTGTTATTTTTTCAAATTCAGAGCAAATCTGTTCACGGACACTTTTTTGGATTAGTTTAAAAAAATGAGATCATTGTCTACATAGACTTGTACAGAAATAACTGAAGCAGTGAATTAGAATCAATTTAGTACATTTCTTCCTCAGTCATGTTTCAGGTCGGTCTTATCACACCCTTTCATCATCTGCTTATTGGTTTGATTGTTTCACCCTGTTGCAACAAATAACAAATGTGTCTAACAGCAGAGTTCTTACCTAGATTTCCATTTGAATTGGCAAAGGCCTCAGCAGATGAAGTGGTCACCAGAATGATCTGTGAGTTGCACATTCTGTAGCACAAATTTTCCTGACCTTCCCAAGTTTTGAGCATGAGAAACAGACCCCATCTTTAAAGGTCAGTTATATTAACAAACGGGACAGCAAATAAACAGGATGTGAGTCACATGCCCCTGACAGCAGCGCAGCCCCGTGTTGGAGCAGCAGGTCTCCCGAGTGGCAACTTGGTTTGACGCTTTGCTTTGGAGATGGATGAGTGGCACTTGCTGAGGAAGGGGGAGGTAGAGCTCAGGCTTTCTTCAGTTCTTCCCTTTTAGCTACTGGAAGGGATGGGCTGGGAGCTATGCGGTGCAGAAGCAGAAATGTGGCACTGCTGGCCCTAGCCGCACACAAAATGCTATTGCAGGGGCAGGGGTACTACATACTAGTTGTGTCATTGGCAATTGTGGTTGTTCGTGGGTGTGATGCTGCCTTACGTTTGAGATGTGCAATGCGATGAGTTTGCTGTCTTAGGTTTTTCAGGCAGCAGTTCTCCATTTGTCAGAAGTGACCAAGTGCGGGCTTTTCTGTTAGGCAGTACCTGTAACAAAGACTCCAGGATGCATATCAATATTAATTTTGTGTGTGAGCGCGCATGTCTGCTGAGCAGCTTTATTGAACTGTGATAACCAGCTATTCATTGTCTGTAATCTCAGTTTCTTATACAAAACAGCAGGACAATCCCTACCTTGTTTCCTTATTGCTCAAGAAGTATTGTATCTAAATCAGCTATTTTGAAAACAAAACAAAGCTCCTTGAATGTTTTGTGTACTCTTAAAGGAGACAGACCAAAAATTTGTCAAGACAAAAATTAACAGCCAGAGGAAACAGATTCATCTATTGTTGAAAAAGTGTGCATCTGTCTGGTTACATTTGATGTAGAGTCCTAAAGGGGCTTGAAGTCCCCAGTAGTTTTTTAGGTAGGTATCCTCGTGAGCATTTGTGAAGTCAGAAGCAGCTTGCACCTTGTGATGACATAAAAAAATAACATTGTGATCATCCTTTTTATGCAATAAAAATATTTTCATGTGGAATGGCAACAAACTGAGGAAAAAAAAAAAAGACAAATACAAAACTATATGGTTTGGTATGTGCTTCAGTTTAATACACAAATGCTGGAGGAGCTCAACTGCACCTCACTGTCGAGGACCAGGAAGCCTGTTTGTGGTACGCCTGCAGTGCTGCACAGAGGCTGTTCTGAAGATCCCATGGGCTGGCTGTAGCTACAGTGAGGCCCCAGGCTTTGTCTGGGGTCAACCTGGAGCAACCTCCTCAAGGCTGTGAACCTTCACATGCTTTGAAACACCTTTCACTGAAATGTAGCTTCAGCACAAAGCTTCAGCAGGCTTTCTGAAGCAGCTGCAATAGGTGAAATACTGGAAATTTATGAATAATGCCACTTGCTGATTGCAATGTAGACATAGCTAGTGAGTCTTGCTCAGGAAAAAAAACGGGTCATCTCTGTCAATATTATACAGGCAAAAAAAGATCAAATGTTGGAGCTTTCTGTTTCATTGTTTTCTTAAAGATTGAAGTTTGTATAGGTTCTTGTAAAATTTACGGAGGTTATTTTTAGGCTCATGAATGCCACAATGAAAAGAGCCAAAATAGAAGTTTTGGTCTAAAATTTGAGCAGTCCAAGCCTATGCTTTTACCCTCCTCTTTGCAGTTGGGTATTTTATTTGTTCATCTTTGGAACGTTAAAGCTTGGCGAATTGTCTTTAAAGCATTTTAGGCACATGAGTGAAAAGCCATGGTTCTATGTAAAAGTGCTGTGCCACTGTTGAAAGTATTCCTTTCCAGCTTTCTGTGCAAGCAAAAGTACAGTAGTCTTCACCACTCCCAGGCAGTGACTGTTGTTCCCTGTTTCTGGATTCATCAGGAGTAAAAATAAAATGGAAATTGTAATGTGTTATTTAAAAGATAATCTGTTTTTGTTTTATTGCTTTAAAATCGGCAGTTAAGCCTTAAAAATGAACTCAAATACTCATATTTTTTCTGGATAGTAAATTCTCATGGACACATGCTGTGAAATTAGGTAATAGGGATTCCAGTGTGGTGGGTCATCACAATATGACATTGCAGATGTAATGTGTGTGTTAGGTAATGCTTGCTAGCCAGTATGAAAAAATAAGCATAATCATAGACATTAAAAATTAAGCAAAGTGTTTGCACATATTTAGATTAGGCAAAAACCAGGCAAGACGCCGCTTTTCTAACTGCTTCTATCCAAACCATTCAGTACAATATCAGAATGAAAAATGACAACACTTTGTCATCTGTTCAAATTGATATTGCACTCTTTGCAGTGACAGCTGAAAAGGCCCACAGGTGCCATATAAAGAGGTGACCATGTTGTCATATTTCATTTAGGCATCCCTCTGCAAAGCCATAATTACCTAATTAGGTTGTTAATTAGGAGATTAGCATTTCACTATATTGATAGAATGCTCTTTGCAGGCATGAGTCTAGATACAGATTTGTCTGCCCTAATTTATAATCTCTGCATTTTTTTATACTTATTTATTTGCTTAAAATCTTGATGCAAGATAGCTCAGATTAGCTGAGAATAAATTTGTGTACAATTAAATGAAGATTTGACAAAATCAGGAAGCTAATAGAGGAGAGTATACAGTTTCTGTACATATTCCAGTATTGTCTCCCTCCTTCCCTAAAGCTCAATAATTAAAATATTGGAGTTGGTATAATTTGCATCCTGATTAGTATTACAACAAAAATACAGCCAAATTCCAAGCAGTTCATAAACGTAGAAACACGTCGCTAATGCCAGATTGATTTACAGGTTTGAAAACTAACGAATAATTTGTTGGAAGTTGTGTGCAATGTGGTGTCTTCTCATCATAACTTTCAAATTCCAGTTTCACTTGTGAGATCGCTACTTTAAATGATTATTTCCTCTTTAATGATAGGACCCAAAGCATGAGTGACAGCTTCTCTAGATAAGTATTCGTTCTTAAATGCACTTGAGCTTTTGTTGAAACATAAACTTGAATTTTCATATATTGCGGTTCACTTTCCTTTATCCTGCATGCGCAGGAGTCTGTGTGGCATTCAAGGGCTTTGATTATTTGTACTGCTGCAAATGTAGATAACCACAGAACCATTTCTTCTGCAATTGCAGACAGAAGTTAACTGGAATTATTTCACATAACCTGAATCACAAATTTTGAAGTATGTTCGCACTGTCCTATTCCAGCTTATATGATGTGGTGGAAAATAAATTTTTTATTCTAATCTGCCCATTTTTTTCATAAGCTTTTAAGACCACTTTAAAGAGCTACAGTTGGAGAGGTGTCTAAGTCCAGTGGCTATGGAAGCCTTTAAGCGATAAGATGACCTGTGATGTTATATAATTCTTCCAGCTGCTGTATTTTGATATTATTAGTAATGGTTTTAGATCTAGGTGGTACCTTCCAGAAGTTGCATCTTTGGAATATTTTTCATTACATTGAATAAGGCTTCAATTGTTTATTACTTCCTTAAGGAAGATGGTCAATTTAAACATACTTACTCAAAAATAAACAAAAAGAAACCCCAAAAAACCCAACCCAACCAACCATACAAAATGGAAAAAAGGAAAAGAAAAAAAAGCTACAGCTTTGCTGAATAGGAAAGAGGAGATTTTTTTTTTCTGCTTCTTGCTTTTTACTTTTGTAATTCAGAGAGCAAAATAACCTTGCAGGAATTGGCTTGAGAGGTGTGTGAAGAATTTACAGCTGCTTTTAGCCATTTGAACTGAACGATTCTTAAAATTATTCCATTAGAATTGGTAGAATTTCAAAGTTGTAGCTCTTCCCTTTAGCAGAATGCTTTTAGCAGCTTGCAGCTTTCTCCAATTTTTATCATTTATTCTAGCTTTCGAGGTCTATGAGCAAATTTCTGTGCGTTATACGTGCTATATTTTCAAGCATGAAGGGCATTGATATCAAAATTTTCTGCAAGGAAAATATTTCTTGTACTATGACCAGTTGTAGCATGTCATGAAAAGACAGCATTACCTTGCAGTTTTCGGAACAATGCCCTTAAGTTGAAGATGAGCCAGCAGTAGCCAGACTGTTTGATGGAGCTCTACAGTTGTGACCTGATGTCTGTGGACTCCTTACAGGGACAGGTGCGGTGCTCGAAAAAATGCCTTTTGTCATTAGCTTTGCTTTACTAAGTGAAGTCCATCGACCCACCAGGAGCATTTAAGGAGCCTACGCGGTGAGACTGGGGAGCAGAGCGGAGGGCTGGGGAGCAGTGGAAGGCTGGCTTGGGGGTCCTGCCCTGCTGCTGGCAGCTGTGAAAGTGCAATGCAGCCGGCCTCGGCTGCCACAGTCTGGTGTAGTGACCAGCCACCTTTCCCTGGGAAAGGAGGGAAGGATTTTATCAAATTCAACTGTGTATATTTAAAACAAATCAGAAAATTCAATCCAGAGTAACTGTGTTTTCCCAAAAGTAAGGTAATCTGCATTTAGCATTTTTCATGCTCAAGGTCAAATTTTTCTTCTGAAATCAGCAGTAAAAACAGGTTGAGACGTGGTTGCAGTCCCACAAGTGAATGTGGTCCAGCACTGGAGCAGCAAGACAGTGCTTCCAGCCACATCTGCTGTTGTGTGCGCTGATACATGGTGGGTTGATAGGACAGATCGGAAGGGTGGCAATCATAAGAGGTGTGGGTTCAGTTTGTCCTTTCCCCTTATCGCATGCTTGCTTTGATATCTCATTGACACAATGTAGGATAACATGCAAATATAAATCAAACTGGGTTTTGGATTATGTGTGGGGGTTTTGGTGGGGAAAGAGGAAAGTGAGAAAATCTTTTATTTAAATAATTACAGTATATCAAGCAAGTGGGAGCGTCACAAGAAGACTTAATATGTTGTGATGATGAAGTTGCCTCCCCAAATTCAGATGTGCTCATCTGTGTGTTTAAGGTATAGCTTGTATAAGTGCATATCCTCTTTTCAAGACCTTTGTGTCACCTACTGGGAGCTGAATAATTTGTTAGAACGTTCTGCATTACTTATTGTATGTTGTATTATGAATGAGGTTGATCTGCATAACAGCCTTGCTTCACTTGCTGTGAAAGTCTATAGATGCCATAAATATAGCAGTGGGTTACTGGAAGAGGAATACTTCTGATAAAAATAGTAGAGTGAGATCCAGCTGTCTAATTATTCTACAAAGTTCCTGTGAAACCTGGCAAGTTGTTCAGCCTCTTGATGGTGCTGATTTACATCTTTGAGGATATTTTTTAACTGCACAAGACTAATAGGGGGCTGTGCCCTCCATGGTATTTGGGGCACTTCGGTAACACAGTGATGAGACGAAGGAGAAGGTGAGCGAGGGCATTCACATCCAGGGTGTTGATTAGATAATACGCAGAATGTAAGACAGATGAATAATAAAGATCAAGAAGAAAGCGATGGTCTGATTCAGCTCTGTCCACCTATGTGATGAATCATGGGAGGTGTTTGCCAATAAATAGTATATCATCGTAACACTAACCTGTATATCATGTCATACATAAATACTGTTAAGGTTGCATAGGTTTCACATTGCTCTTTTCGGTTTTAGTGTTGGCATAGAGTATGCTTGACAGCTGTCTGCAAAATGTTTTATTTAATAGGAGAATAATGTTTAGGTAGCCTAAGTATTAAAAGAACATTTAATTTTTGTTTATGATTGAAGAAGTTGATGATGCTCAGGAGGTCCCTGAATTCCATTAAATTCAGCTACGACGTGAATGTGATAATGGTGGTTGGGTATAAGAAATGCAGAAGAGGCGGTACGCTGGCAAATCTCAGTAGATTTGGAAATTGATCTTGTACCTGTAATTTTGCTGGAACTGATAAGATGGAGGCTTCAAGGTGTTTGTGATAAAGGTTTGCAAAATTGAACTTTGCTTTTCTGAATTCTTTTACTTCATTGGAGGTCATTGTTCCTCAGACCAGGTCTGTGCCATCTGTTTGTGTTTTGCCTTTATCAAAAGGAGGAACCAGCTAGAATTGTGTAGATAACAACTGCTAAAATATGGCATAAAAATCTGAACTGAATTTTGCAGTCTGAACTTGTTTTCTGTTGGTTTTTGGGTTTTTTTAGGGGTGTGAACTGTTAATAGAATTTCCAGTTAACATTTATTGAGAAACTAGTTTTAAGTTGTCCTTTTGAAAATTCTGAAGAAAAAATGTGTTTGTATTAAACTTCAGAGTTTGAAATAGAATTTCTGGCAATTTTTCACTGCTTGTGTTTATGAGAAAAGCAATTGCATATGTAAAATTATAAAGAAGCTTGGCTAATTTAGCACATGGACTGTTAATAGCATGAAGTCGGGGTGCAGAGTATAAAGGTAAAATTCTCGCATCTGCTGTTACATGTTGTTAACTCCCTTAGCAGACATTAAATCATTTCAAGTACAATAATAGTGTGGGAGGTAAATTAACTAACCATTAACAATCTTATAAATACACAATTAACATGCCAACATTTATATGACACATTGATGGGGCAGCAGTAATTTTTGATTGGGAGTTTGCAGACCTTTTAGAAGCCTAAGGCGGCTGCGTATTTAAACAAGTTCTTACTGCTTGCAGGTAAGCATGGCCTTTTTTAACAAGTGGTGTGTAAATAATTAAAGAACATTCTCAGTGCACTTTTAAAAATACCCATACCTTGTACTTAGTTGTGTCTGTATCCTCCAAGTTGCATAATATTAGTCACGCTGCTACGACTTGCAGGCCTTTAACACGTAAATTACAGCCAGGAGACGGTTGCCTTATGGTAGGATATTTGCCTTATGGCCCCTCTCTTTGAGGACAATGAGAAACCCTTCAGGGAGAGCAGGCCTACTTTCTGTAATGGAAATAGTCAGAAAATAAAAAATAGAACTTGGAGTCACAGTGTTGCTGATGTTGGCAGGAACCTCTGGAGACCTGGTCCGACCTCCCAGCTATGAGCGGGGCCGGGCATGCGGGTTGCTCAGGGCCTTATCCAGTTGGGGGTGAGTGTCTCCAGGGGTACTGACGGAGCCTATTTAGCTGATAGCGTAATTTATTAAAATGTATGGTAGGAGTAGTGTATTAACAAGCAGCATGTCAGTTTTATTTCTCTACCATTCCTTTACTGAATTTGTTCTTGCTGCTGGGTCTGTTGTTCAATAAAATACTTCAGGTTTTGTCTGTATTTTTTTAAAGCGGACAAGACATGGCATCACAGGAAAAAAAAAGAAAGAAAGAAAGAAAAGGCAGTATTTGTGGCCAAGCCTAAAATTATGAAGGATGTAATTATTTATTGAATGTTCTAATTAGCAGATGCTGATTTTTGGTGGTAGGTCGGGACAGGTAAGCAGGGTGGGCTTGCAGTTTACAACCCACCTTTGGAATTTTGCTTTTGTCATGATTTGATGAGTGTCCAAATAAAGTATTATTTTTGCTTTGAAGTACATAAATGCAGAAGCTGCTTCAGGGGGCTCTCTGTGTTAATACACCTTTCCCCTTGGAAGCATACAGGGGAAATGATGAAATGTGCTTGTGCTGGTCCTGGAAGGAGGCTGTCTGGTGCTTCCTTTCACTTTCTTTTGTTAAAATCTGCCAGGAAAAGGCCAGCTGCCTTTACCAGTTTTTCATGGAATATGGCTTTGTGTGATTTAAATTGTTCTCTTTCCTTTGGCATTTTCTTCTTGCTGACGAAGTTTTGCAAACAGCAATGGTAGGGTTTTTTAAAATTGTTGTTTCTATGTTCAAAATACTAAATAAGCACATTTAGTTCCATAGCTCATATTAAAATGTTGGGGTTTTTATCTCAGGTGTGCAAACGATTAGAAAAGCAGTGGGGATTTTGAACCCCTGGAATTGATGTCTAGGCTTGCACCTCTCTCTAAGCTTAGACTTAAAACTCCACCGACCTCCCTCGTCCTCTGGCTGAGGTTTTGCAGTCGCTTTGAGCTGGCCGTGACACAGCTGCTGGGAGAACCCCGGCTCCCCTCTGCCTTTTGACATTCCTGCCTGCACTACGTTGGTACTAGTGCTCTTGCAGCTCTTTGCTGTTGGACTGATTGGCTGAAAATTAGTAATTTTTTTTTCATGTTATTTTAATTCTTTTTGCAAATTTATTCAGCAGGTCCGTTTTTTGATCCAGCTCACCTCACAGCTACACAAGTGCTAAGTCCAGCCTTTGGGAGGGAGCAGATACCTGACCAGGGCCAGGCAGGAGCATGGAGTTGCCACTTTCAAAGGAAGCCCAGACTTCCATTAGGTTAACATAACTATAAATCCACAGCTACGCTAAAATAGGGTAACAGTTTGAGTGTGGTTTGGGGTTTGTGGTTTGGTCTTTTCTTTTTTGTCCTCTACGATGTTTTGTAAGGCCGCTTGAGCATTCTGAATGAAACATTTTAGGTAAGTGGCAATTACTGTTGTTAAAGTGCTGGAGAACTCAGGCGTGTGGTGTATGATTGTAGAGGTTTTTCTGTATTATAACAGTTGCCCTATGTGAAGTGCAGTGCAGCAGCAATGTTCGGTATTCTGCCCTGAGATACTAATCTCTTCACATTTAAAGTTTTTGCTGGAAATACAAAACCTGAAGAGGGTCTGTTATAAACTAATCAAAAAATTGGTCTGTAGAGGCAGGGGAAAAACAGTAATACACTATGGTGATGGGTGAAAAGAAATACAAAACCATATCTGGGTTTGTAACTTTATTAATTTGAATGGACAGGTGTTTCTTGTGTATGTTTTGTCTCTGTTCTTCTATGTGTAGTACTTAAAATATTTTGCCTTATAGCAACCACTTGTTGTAGAGTAACAGGACCTGTCTGTGGGTGTCTGTTGTGTCCTGTTGTCTTGGGATTCAGGTTTAAAGCTGTCCTCCAAACCCACTGTTCTTTAAGTTGACCTCAGCAAGCAGTGTAACTTAAGTACGCTGGAGCAGAATTAAAATAATTCACTGTTCAAAACTGAGTCATTTAAGTTTTGTGCAGCCAAAATAAGAACCTTTTTGAATCAAGGTTTTGGTGTGTTTTTTCCTAAAAAGCTGTGTACATTGTATTTCTAGGTACATGTGTCCATGAAACAAGATGGAGAGAAGATAGTATAGTGAAGTGGTGGACTTGTGGACAGAATGGCTTTCCTGGACAACCCAACAATTATACTTGCTCACATTCGGCAGTCACACGTGACCAGTGATGACACAGGGATGTGTGAAATGGTCCTGATAGATCACGATGTCGACCTGGAGAAGTTTAATCCCTCGTCAGCATATGGGGACAGTGGTTCAGAAACACAGGGAAGCAATGGTGAGACTCAGGGCTATATATATTCCCAATCAGTTGATATTACCTCAAGCTGGGACTTCGGAATCAGAAGACGATCAAACACAGGTAGGTGATGTTTGCAGCCAAGATAACATTAGCCTTTTAAATTCAGTTTCTATTAGTCTGGCTTGCATGGACAAATCAGAGTGTGACTAGCTAGGTATCTGTCAAACTTTTCCTTTTGTGATGTGAAGACCTTTTTCTAAAAGGACGTGTAATGATTCAGTTACTTTAGTGTGCTGTCAACTGAGTTTTAATTGCTGTTTTACTTATTCATGTACAGAAGAACATTGAGGTAGTCAGTTTTATACATAAAAAAAATTTATATTGTAAAGGCATCAAGTCTAAATCTGAAGTACGTGAACAGTCTTTGATATTTCTATTGTTAATGTCTGGAGGGATGTTAACTTTTGAACAGGATAGTTATTTTCAGAGAAAAATTTATGGAGTGAGGCATCAGATCTGTTTGTTATAAAAGAAGATAATCAAGTTTGATGTGAGCCAACGAAGTGAATGGTTTGTCTGTATTGTCTTCTGAAATTTTATTTCTGAGAAAAGCTTTGAGGTAGGATTTAGGTTACCAAATTAGAAAGTTTAAGGGTGTACACCTTTTCAAAATATGCTGTTTGTCTTGGCTGGAAGAAAGGTGTCCCACTTGTTTTTTCATATGAGGGATATTCAGACTGCTACTTGTACCCAGGGAAGGCTATGAGCAAAAGGTCTGTAAAATAAAATATGTATGCAAAGGTTGGTACAGGGTAGTCAGTACTGATATCTTTTTTTTTTTTTTTTCTTCTTCTGTGTTATAGTTGGGGTTTTTCCAAACAATTTCTGAAGGTATTATAACACCACCTAGAGCTCAGAAAAAACATCTGTGCTTTACCTAACAAGTAAAAAGTTGTATGGTATTGAATATCTTGAAATACCTTTTATAAATAAGAAGTTGTCAAAAGTTACAACAAAGACAAGGCACTGATCTCTTGTAATGGAGAGTTAGATTTGGAAATAAGCTGAATATATAGCTGCAAGTGACTGTAAGGCACGGTGAAAAGCTTAGTGTGCCAGACTGCCTAGCATTGTCCTTGAGGTCTTGTTTAGTTCAGTTGGTGGTGTAGTTTTATGAGGTAGGAGAAGCAAAGCACCAAAAAAGAATTCTGAAGGATTATTTCACTGTGTAGACTGATAGAATGATCTCTATTTAAATTATGGATTGAAACCATTTAAGTTTCCAATTGGAGTCATATTTTAAAATAATGGTTAGGACACTCAGTCCATTGGGGAACCTGTTTTTTGCCTCTCTTCATCTGGCATGGTTGTTATGTTCCATCGTGTGTGCTGGTACCACCAGGAACCTAATGTACTTATCCAGCCAATCAGGAATATAAAGAATGCAGTACTGAACCCTTTTCAGAAATACAGAAAGAGGAATAAATAAACAGAAAGCTAACTACTTTTAATATAAATGCTTTTTGCATCACACAAGTACTTACCTTAGTTCTTGATGGAAGAAAACACATACATACATAGAACATTTTTAGGTTTGGAAAGAGAATGTAGTGTAATTCAGAGTATCAACAGGTAATAGTGGCAGACTTTTAACATTCAAGCTCTTCTTTATTCTCCTTGGTTTTACACCCTGCTAAGTAAAATTGTTTCTGCTTTACTCTCTTTAACCATTGTTTTTGGATGGAGTATAACTTTTTATTATCTTTTGCAAAGCTGTTTTATTACAAAGTACCTTACCAGGACCGTATCTTTTTCATAAATTGTAGAAATAATGTGTTACTGTAGGAGAGTCAACATATCTCTGCAGAGACTACAGAAGTGTTGATTATTAAGAAGTTGTCATGTGGGTATGCAAATCTGGAAATGAATTTTATGTGCATTGTAATATGAACATTATCCCCTTAGTCTGGAAAGGGTGAGACATGTTAGGGTATTGCATATCATGTCTGGGGAGAACGCGGGGGCTGTCCGCCTCTGAATTCTGCCTCCTTTTCCACAAGAGCTAGCTGGGTCATAGGTGCTCCTTGGCTCTGGGCTCTACCTCCTCCCTGCCTTTCAGCCATATTCAGAGGGCTAAAATGAAAAATAAAAATTAAGTGGAGACAGGTCTGTGCAAGGTTTTGGGTATATGGGAAAGCAGCAAATTCTCCCAGTCCACATGACTAGAAGAAACAAAGGCTCATCTAGTTGCTAATGGTTAATGAAATAAGGACTGCATTTGGTCAGTGACATTTTTCACACAGAAAGCTTTCAAACTAGCATGCTGCTTGTCAGAATGAATCTTAAATAATTCAGACTTCTAATAGGTACTGATAATGCCATCTAATTTCGAGTTGCTAAAATACAGTCCCAGAGTAAATGATCATTTGTGATCAGCTGTAGATAGAACAGCAGGACACAGTTATTGAAGAATGTGACGGCACTTCAGCACATTTGTTTTGACAAGAGGTGAAAACATTAAGTAGGATAAAACCATGCATTATTATTTTTAGTCTGTCTTTTCCTTTATCCATAGTTTAAATGTGAATCTAATATATTTTAATGGTGGCACATGTGGGAAGAAATGGTTGTGGAAGGTAATTTTGAGCTAGTCTGGACAGTAGTTGGAAAAAAATTTTTCTTTCAGAATAAAATGTCTATGCTGCAGTAGTGTTTTACCCAATATTTAAACTTATAAGTGGGGATACTTATTTCATTAAGAGTAAAATACACAGAGGTATTTAGGCACTAACCTCACGTTGACTTAAATGGGAAATAAACAGAAATAGGATGCTTGTTACAGCTGCTAAACCTCAACTGTTACTTTTTTCATCAGTTCCCAGGCTGAGAGGTTTTTTTTATGGGGGCAAAAAAAATATCACTTCCATGTTCACATTTCAGTTCAAAGACTAAATGTAAAAGAATGATAATATGAGGGATAGAAAATATTTATTAACCTTTTTTTAATTGGTGAAATGGCTCAGGGAGCTCAAGTTGTATCTAAAAATTGTCAGAGTAATTTAGCCTTCTGGAGTCCCTTCTACAAACCCATTTTAGTTAATGAATGATCTCAATACATCAAAATTGCTAATATATCCAGCAAATTGTTTCCTTCAGTGATCAACATTATTAGTCCTATTTGCCAGTCTAATCTGCTTTCTTATTTTGAGCGGACACTTGGTAACATCAGTTATTTCTTGTGGTCATTGCTTTGGGTAGCTTCTAGGAGGTTGAACCGACCATTTCCTGAGAGATATCTTATTGTTAACAACAAGATAATTTAAGATACTATCTGGTACCCTGGTCTGTAAGTTCTTTGGTATTACAACTATTTGAGGCTTTTTTCAAACCCTATTTTGAAGATGGAGTCAAAATATACGTAAAGAAATATTATATTCATTTTAAGATTTGACTAATGTTGTGAAGATACAAATCATTTATTTTACTACCTATAAACTGTTTCAGCACACTGAAGAAAAAGCTATGCTAATTTATATAGCTTTGACATTTTATAATTTTCATGATTTTTAGATAAAGGATTTTATATTTAAAACTTTAATAGTCTAGTCTGAGTTCATTTATCTTTAATTTTTGAAACGGGTAGAGTAATTCATAACAGTAATTTTATTCCTGTAATGTAATATTCACTTCAGTTCATTTGTGCATTAAAATTCCTTTAAGACCGTTATTAATGATTTATATAATGAAATGTCATATTAATCACAGAAGTTTTCACATTTTATTATTCTCTTCCATGTTAATACTATCTTTATGATCTCTATTAATGTTTTATATCCTCTAATTTCAATTATAAATCAAGAACATTTTCATGTTTTTGTTGGTATTTGCTTTTCAGGGGTGCCACCTTTAAAATTTTATGACTTTTTTCCCTACATATGCAGTATAAAACATCTTTATTCATATAAAGGTAGTTAATTATGTCTTTGTTTATAGTAAACTTTCATTGACAAACTTATAGTTGTAATATTTCTTTTCAAGCTCAGAGACTAGAACGTCTGCGGAAAGAGAGACAAAATCAAATAAAATGCAAAAACATTCAGTGGAAAGACAGAAATACTTCTTACTCAGGTAAAAAGAAAAGACCTTCTATTTTCCTACTGTTTTTAGTTCTGCTTTTGATGGTTACAGCATTTTCAGTTTGTAATTTCCACTTAAGTTTTCAAAGCATAGAGGAAATACTAATTATTGTATTTGCCTGACATTCCCCAGTTATGTGTTTCCTACAGTTTATTGCTTGGAGGGGTGGTGTGCCACAGGCCTCTCGTTTGTTTTCAGATATGACTAGGGCATTCCAAATTATCAAGAAAGGCAAAGTAAAGGAAAGATGTTTAAAATGTGGTTTGGCGGTCTGAACTAATTCGAGTGGCTGCTGTATTTTTTGCAATAGAAGGTATTAATACAGCGTTTGTGTATCCTGTCATCTTGTAGCGTCATTATCTGCTAAGGCTTCTATTGTCTCAGCAAGAAATGGAGATAGCAAAGCTCTTAGTGTTACTGTGGGTACATAAGGAACAGGACATCTTTGCTCTATGGGTAGGTGATTGGCAAGTGTCTGCATTCAAAATGCAAGGTCGTTATCTCCATGAAAGTTAGGGCTTTCTAGCTATTTCCAGTGACTTTTGGTGTACCGGATGTGATGAAGAATTTTGTAGAGTTTATACTTTTGTGGTTACTTTTCTAGATAAGGGGAAAATCTTGAGAAATGGTGTATATATAGATCTAATTAAATGAAAGCATAATAAGTGCTGCCTTATCTTATCTAGCCTTTCCTTGAAAAAACAATTATCAGTGATTCCTCAAAAAAAATCCTATTCTCTCGCTCTCTTTTTTTAATTGTTATTATATAATTATGTATGCCTGACTGGATGTTCTGCATAGTTTAAATTGTAATATATGAAATGAAAAGTCTGTCTCGGTTCTCATCTTTTGTAGCTCAAGCTATATACATTCCTGTTGTATTTGACACACATTCAAACCTTTGTATGGTCTGTCATGCCTACTTCTTTCAAAATTTGTGTGTATCTTAATGAGTTTCCTGTGCAATCTCCTTTTTTTGCCTAAATTCTTGTATCTTCCTGGCTGTCATTTGCAGAACCTTCTCCTGCTCTATAATATCTTTTTTAGAGGAGCAAACAAAGCTGCTCACACAAGCAACACGGTTGCACTAATCTTTAGTAGTGTTCAGCTACGTTTGATACCTCTGTTAATGCATTCTAAAATGTTTTTGCCTTTCTACTTCTGTAAGCAGAGTTGTAGGTTTTAAAGTTTAATCTACCATAACCTCCAATTCTCTTTACTCAGTATTTTATCACATTTGACCAGTGATGATGCAATTATTTTTCTTCTTTATACCTAACTATATACTGCCTGATATTTCTTTACACTGAATTGCACTCAAACTCCAGTTTCCTGTTGTGTCTGTGCTGTGTGTCATCTTACTCATGTGGGCTCCACTGTGACATTAGTTCCTTTTACGTGCTGCCCTGAAGATACAGGTAATCTGTCAACCCGCAGTAACAGAGGTGTCCCCCTCTGTGAGTGTGCTGGGTTTGCAAGCAAATGGATTGGTCCCTCCCTGCTGCAGGACAGATTTAAATAAAAAATAAGTTCCATAAAAACTCAAGGCACTCGCGCTCTGTCTTTGCTGGCAGAGCTGATTTAACTTCTCTGCTTAGTCACTGAGATTCTGCATGTTACTTAGTTGCATGAAGAACAACACAGTAGGAAGAGGCCAGGAGAAAGAGCAGCCCTGGAGGATATCCACTGTACTTTCCTTCCTCTTTGTTAAGTGTGTGCGTGTGAGCTTTTCTGTTCTGTTCCTCGAGTTCAGCGTTTTTGGAAACACTATGAAGGCAGTAACATCAGAAATAGCAGTTCTCGAATGGGGAGAATTTGGCTGCCCTCTTCTGACTGTTTATCTGAGCTTTAGACAAAGTCGAGCCTATGGTTGACACCATGCAAACTAAAAGGATGCTGGGAAGTTGTTTTGCTCCGTGTTAAAGATCCTGATGACACTACCTCCAGACATCACTTGTCAGAGAGATGCTTTACTGAAGAGACAAACTCTTACAAGCATATCTGCTGCCCTGCGGTTGGATATGCAGTTGTAATTTGAGGCATCTGGCAATTGAGGTTTTTTTGTGATTCCCATTTTTAATAACTATGTACAGAAATAAAAGTACGCTAACCAGGATAAAAGGAAGTGAGAGACGAGTCATTTTGTGTATGGTAATGAGGAAAAAAAAAATATTTTCTACTCATCATCTGTTTCCTGCTGTCGTGAGACAAGCTGTTTGCTTTTAGGAATGAGTTTGAAAGATAAGGTGGTGGTAGCGTATGGACTTGAAAAAGAAAATCTCCATGCATTTGGAGTTGGCTAGGGGATTAACAAATAGAAAGGTGCTTCAGGGATAGGTGACTGACTGGAAGTGTGACATGAAGGAGGTCTGGGTTTTTTTCTTCTGCTGTGCAACAAATTCACATCGCCTTTCTGTGCATCAATTCTTTTTCAATACAATGAAAAGAATGTTTCGGTTTTATGCAATGTAAAGATCGAATTATGTTAGTAAAGCAGTCTGTGGGTCCTATAAACCAAATAGGGATATACATAAAAAAAGTTTACTCCTTTTTATAAAATACTGGGTATTTTTAGATGAAAGCAAGAAGTAAGGAATTGTATTTACTTCTTACATTCATTCATTTCAGAGCATATAAAATGTAAATTAACAATATATTGAGTGAATCTTTCAAAACCCTTGCATTCAGCTCATGTAGCTCATACAGCTAACAAACACAAAAGCTGAAAAATACATACAGCAAAACTGACAGCAAAACTTGGGGTTTTTTAAGAATTAAAAAATATTCAATTAAAGCTAGTTTAATGAGCTGATTTTTCCTTGAAATTTAAGAATTTAAAATATTTTTTCAATGTTTTTAATTGGAACTCTCACAGCCTGCGTCTGTTAGGAATTATTTGACAAAATGCACAACAGAAGATGATAGTTTTTCAGAAATCTCATTTATCTTCTTCTAGCTTTTTGCACAGATCTTTAGAAGGCTTTGGGTTCGTCTTCCTAAATGAGTTGACGTTTGAAATTATGAAGTCTTTTGGAAAAGAAAACTGTATCTCAGCCAAGTGAATTTACAGTCTTATAGAATGTACTGTTATTTAAAGTCTTCAGTCGTGAGATATTTGATTTGAGTAAAAGCTGTACAAAACTCAAAGCAAAACAGATGTCACACTAATGAATTCAGAAGAATTCTTGAGATCCTCTTTTTGCACATCCCAACAAAGGAAACAATAAACAAATCATCTTAACATTTCCCTAGAGACAAAAATTGAAGATAAAAGGCTTGCTTTTTCACTTGAACTGATAAAACCATTATATTGGTTTCCAAGCTGCAGAGTACTTTCCAAATGCCCAAGAAATACCAGTTAATTACAATTCTACTGAAATATTACCCTTCATTTTTTTTTTTTTAAAAAAAAAAACCACAACAGATAAGGTTGTTACGAAAAACTGAATACCTAATGGAGTTGCCACGTTTAAAAAGGATTTAATCAAGCTTTTTTGGTTAATCGCAGCCTTTCACAAGACTGTTGGGTATCTCTTAGTGCCAGTATTTAGCACTTTTGCCAACTGTCTGAATTTTCAGGCAATCTGCTGATAAAAATAAACTGAGCTTTTGACTAGTTATAATTTGACAAGTTTTAAATTCACATTTTAAGAAATTAACCAACTCTCTGCAGATCAAGTCCCAAGTCATTCTGCCTTGGGAGCAGTTTCATTTCCCTGAAGGAACAACACGTAAATCTTTGAGATGTGAATCTAAATGTAGGAACGCGGAGCAGAGTCAGTCTAGGAGAGCTGGTGTTGGTTCTCAGGTCATGATTGATGGAGTTTGGGGGTACTTGGTTCCTAGAGCAGATGTGGAAAAGACTTATCCAGATTCAGTCACAGTTTCTTGCAGATGAGACCCACTGGTACTAACATGCTAAACCACCCCAGGCTCTGTCCTGATTTTGAAGCGTCCTGATAACATTAGAAGTCCTAATTATTTTTTTAAGTATGCCTGAAAATTTTGAGTTAAACTCTTGCTGGAAATTTGGATGTGCACTTTCTTCATATAAAAAGAGCTGCTTGTCAGAGGATTTTATGCCTTCACAGACTACACAAAGTACTCGCTAACTCTTATCACCTTTGTTTTTAGGAAGCATTTTTTTTTTTTTTTTAAGTTGTCCAGACTGTTTGGAATGGTGTTTTCATGTTTGACATTTTTTGAGAGGAGTCCATATCCAGTCTACCATGAGAAGTAAAATCTGAAGAAATTACTATTTTGGATCAGATGTAGTCCCAAGCCTACTGCTGACAGCATAGCAATTTTACAGTATAGTAATGGGGTGGTATATTGTCCTGTAATGGAACATAATATCGCGTTACAAGCTCAGTTTGAAATGCATTTGCATGGCATATTTCTTTTGCATAGCGTTCACTGTTCATTTAGAAAGAGTCAGGTAAGCAGAAGGACCCAGGATGTGTAATTCTGTCTTTGAACCTTGATGGTTTTTTATTTTGACGCAAGGGGCTCTTGTAGTGATCAGTTCCATTCTCTCTACGGGAAAAAATCATCTTTTCCTCAGCCTAAACTGTAGCTTCATTCAAACTTCTTATGGTTTCTTCATGTCTTTGGGCTATGAAAGAGGGGTGGTAGATTCTGCCCTATTAAAGCATTTGTTACTTTATGTGTTTGATTTTATTCTCCCTCTTATAATGTTATCTTTCTGTAGTAAACAGTAACCTCTGTACATCTCCTGTACAACTAATCTAATCTCTTTTCTGATCTACAGCAGAGGAGCTGAGTTCACTTTTTGAAAAAAAGAATTTCAGAGTAAAATCTCCGTGTTCTGGGAAGCAGTCAATATTATCTGTGCGACTTGAACAGTGTCCGCTGCAGCTGAATAACCCCTTCAATGAGTACTCAAAATTTGACGGCAAGGTGAGTGGATCAAATGTTTTTCTTTCAAATTCAGTCCCTGACCTGAAGATGATAGGCTTTAGGCAGTTCTTGTGTGCATTTACTTATTTAAGCTTTAATTAGATTTTAGGGTAGGCCATCAGTTATTTTAAAGTAGTTGTCTAGAAACGTGCTTCTCTTACTCTTAAATATAATGGTTCCAGTTTGGTAGAACAGTTTCTCCCATTTTTCATTACAAAATTATGGCCTTACCATTAGGCGTACCTTCCCCGTCTGTTTTCTTCCCCAGTAGGTTATTTAGGTAAATGTTTAGTGTGGTAGAGTCCTAGGACATCTCTACAGAGTTGATGGTGAGACCCTTTGTATAAGTGATTGTTGGTTTGGCATTTAAAAGAACCTATTCTGTCTAGCCACATCACAGCACTTCCTGATTATTCCATGATTTATGGTGTCTTTATTCTCAAAATGCTTCCAATAAGAGTGGGAAAAGCTATTGTCTGTTTTGAGGGTGGAAAATAAGCATCACTTAGTCAATATCTGGGGCAGAAAAAAGGACAAAACAATGTAGTTCTGCGCCAGTACCCATTTATGTATGGATGGGTACATGGAGCAGTTTCACTACAAACCTGGTAAGTCAAATTCATTCCTTGACTACATTAATTTCAAGAGCTTGCATTTGATATTGCTCAAAATTGTGCATAACTGTCTGTTTTTGTGTGCAGTTTAGTTACTCCGTGTTGTCAAGTATTTTTCTCTGTCATAAACTCTAGAAACTGAAATATAAACATTGGTGTGATGGATCAGTATCATTGTTCCAAAACAATTATAGATACTGCACAGATCTGTTTTCTGTTGGATTTGTTTGTGGAATCTCCTGTGGGAGTATGAAGTTTGAGCTTCATTACCTTGTGATGGAAGTATTTCATATTCTGTTAAGTATTCTTGAAGTGGAAAGCCAAATACGTAATTCCTAGCACATTGAGAAGGGTTTAGAATATTTGTGAAATGATAACTTTAATATTATGAAGTCCACATAGCCAAAGCTGCCTCTATTGTTATCTTATACTTACTAGCATGTAGTAATTGGTGCTACCTCATTTTCTTTTCAAATTTTCTGGCCTCATTAATGAATGATAGCAGTACTTTAATGCTGACAACACTAAGATGCCTTTTTTCTAAACTCAAAGCTTCTGCTCTGATGTCATGAAATTTCAGTTTTGGCAAGCAGTTAAGTATACTTCTGAAAGTCATGGCCAGAGGAAGTAAAAATAAGATTCATCTTTATTAAGAGAAGTCTGTTGTAATTCAGTGGTGTTCCAGTCCTGTTGTTCTAATACTTGAGAGTGATTTGGGCTGCCTCCTAGGGTTTTTATCAGAAACTTGAGGAACTTCATGATTCCTTCCCACTTTGACAATCCAAACTTCTTTTTTTCTGTATTAATAAAGTATTATAGTTTACTGTAATGAAAAATATTAATTTTCATATTTTAAAGTCTGATACATTTAGCAGGTGTTTGGTCCATTTGAAGGAAATTGAGATATTAATGAAATACCTCTATGTTACTCAATTGTGATTTGTATGGTATGATACAAATCAACGCAGTTGTGATCCAGAAATCAAAAATACCTTTTTAACTCTCCAAAATAATTGCATTGGCATTTTGTTAGCATATAATCTCACTGTATTAATTAAAACAGCATTATTTATACTACTCTGGTAAGTTTGTCAATGGTATGCTTACAAAATTTATTCTCTGTACTTCCATCTGTATTGCCAATTTTTAAATACCTACCTGACCATCTGAGGTGAGGAGGAAACGTAGTTCAGTAGTGGGTTATTTTACTTTCTTCAGCTTTGTTGTATTGTCAGATAGTAATGTAAAATTGAAAACCATCTAGCTTTTAAAAATTATTTTTCATGAAATCTTGTAGGTCTTGTATTTCTATTGATAATAGATGAGCAGTATTTTTCACATAAATACTATTCTTTCAGGGAATAGTGCATGACTTATTTACATAATTAACAGAGCCACATATCTCTGGGGGAAATGGTACATAATTGGGGAAATGCAGGGGGGGTGAGGAGGGGTTGGGGGCCTAATTAAACATGTCTTAAAAAAACCCTACTTAATTATGTATTTACTGAAGGGATCACAGTGGCTCTGAAATCTTTAAGGTGATAACTAGGCCTTTGGTTTATATATATATATTTTTGTTTTGTTTTGTAACACAGATTTCAGCTTGTTGAGTAACACCCATTTTGTGGTTCACTGGCAAAGCATGAGGAAGGCTCTACTTGCTGTATCTAAGCTCTTTGTTCTGAGTGGTTTTAATGTACCACTAATTCAGCTCCTTAACTGACCTGAAATTGAACAAAACCTTTCTCTTCAGCGTCCTTCCTACCCCCTCCCTCCAACATTTGATGCATTGTTTTAAGCTCATCAGTTAAAACTAAGGAAACATCGCATGCTTTAATATCAACCAAGCCAATTTATTAAAATACATCTTGCAGGTCTTTTCTGCCAGATTTAGCATCTTTTTTGTAACTGCTTCTGCAATTTTATGAAATAATAGAATTCCGAAGCACTCTTAATTTCTTCTTACTCTGATCAGTTCATTAATTATCAAAATAGCAGAGAATTTGGTTTGTGAAGTGCAACTACAATGGAAGCATTCTAATCAGCTCAAGGATCCAGGTAATTCATGCCCCACAGCTACACAGGACAGATCTGTGGCTTTCATTTACATTATAAAACTTCAGCTCTTAACAAAACACAATAACTGCTCTTGGCCGTATCTTCAGGTTTTTGCTTAAAATAGATAAAATTAAACCTAACCCCTGCATCTGTTTTTGTGGTTTGTATATCATGTGGGTTGAACGTGGTGAACGGATCTTAAAAACTCTTGCTAAGAATATTGTATGAAAAGAAATCTTCAGCTATTTATAATTACTTCAGTTGTCATTTGTATAGAAAATTAAGGCTTAAGAAATCTGTGGCCAAACTGATTTCCTTTATCTGCATGCAAAGTAAATTATCATCTGTTTTATAGGTAAGTTCAATGCATATTTCTGTTTGTAGAATTTGGGAAATCAAAGTTTGATGGCTTATTGTTCCACCTTGCCAGCCTTTAATAAGGTTGGGAAAACAAGACTGACGGTAGGGCTGATTGGGAAGTCATAGCCAGGTACCACAAATGAAGCACAGCAGTGTTGTAGTGGCTCATTTCAGTGACACAGCTGTGAGCCTGACAACCTGGAGTTTACCAACACATTACCTGCCTGCTTCGTTAATTGTTTTAAAAGCATGTGTGATCTTTTCATTCTCCAGAAATTCAGAATATTTGTTTTCAAATCACAAGTCTAACTGGCAGGAATTGCTGTAAAGTGTGGCGATGAGTTTTTTTCTGAGATCTTAATCTTACAGGATACTGATTTATTACAGTCTTAGTGTCAAGGCTATTCAACTGCATGACCGTTCCCACTAGTAAGAAAAATGCTACCAAGATGTATTTAGTTACTGGAATACAGGAAAAGTGTGCTAGAATCAAATGTTCAGCTTTGTAGGAAGCATGTGTTGATTAGGTAACTCCTGCTAAGGCCTGTGTTTACAGTTCCCCTTGAAATCATCTCTGAAGCTCTGAAGCCAGTCCACATCCATTTTTTTTCCCAAGTCTGTGCTACTTTTAAACAGTTTTAATCACTAAAATATTTTGTCAATTCAGTTTGAGATGCCTGCCACCAAATGGCTGCTCCTATGTCCCCAGAAGAGTGTTAGCAAACACAGGAGTGTTATTACAGGACAGTCAAAAAAAGAAATGCTGAATATTTAAAAAAGCAAGATAGTCAAAGAAACAAGTTGGAAACCACAATTAAATGTAAGGAAGGGATCATTCAGCTCCAGAATAAATTTGAGTTACAAGGCCAAAAATCTTTCCTACATGCAGACTAGAGTTTTCTCAAGACGTTCTTGTTTCTACTTTCATGACTACTAGTTGAAAATGAAGATTTAAGGAAGTTGAGCTTTTCAGACCTTACAGGGGCTTTAGGGGTTTATTTGACTACTGGAGATAATTTAAATAAAAATAAGTCAACATTATTGTAATCTGGATGGATGCTAAAAATCTAATTGTGAGGAATGGTACCTCTGTATAGCGTTACAGGGTTTCTTGTGGCTAATTTTGGTAATGGGTTAAAAACCAACAATTTCTCTTGTAGCGTCATTTTTAAAAACAGTTGCTGTAGAAGGCATGGGGGAAGGGATAATTCATGAGTGCTAATTGCTTGGCTGTTAATTTTCATAAGTGTTGATAGAAGCAGTTCCTTAAATTAAACTTTGTTTAAAATGTATCAGGGGAAATATTCCACAATGTCGGGCCCGAAGTGAAAATTAATATGAATGCTGTGGCAATTAACACGTACTGGTTAATAGCTTTTAGCAGCATTTTGGGATGATAGTCCTTAAATACATTTTTGCATGCTGCTCTTGTTTCAGTCTTGTTTGACTGTATGTCTGGATAATCATGAACAAATGTTTTCCACAATCTCCAGTATTAAATAGCTTTACTTGAAGAAAGTAGATAAAGAACTTAAGAAAGTTAAAGCTATACTGCTTTAATTAATATGGAAAATGTCTAAAATAATTAATCCAGGATTAAAATCTCAGTGTGAAAAATGGAAAAAAATGCATTTTTTTATTTAAATGTTTTGCCTCTAAGATGAGAAGAATGATCCTTGTCTGAATCCTAAATAAGTTTGCGTAGGGTTGTCTTCCCCCCACCCCCCCACCCCCCAAGCATTTGCTTGTTCTGCCAGGTTTAGTGGTTTACTTACTACCTGCGCTCTACTAAAATAGTTGAAATAAAGATGTTTATAGCATTATCACTTATGTAATGATATATATGTTAAATATAACAATGCGTGGTCTGTATTTATGCTGGGAAGCCTCTAGCTGTGGTTGTGCTGAGAGCCAACACACGACGAGCGTGTGCTGCGCTGGGGCAGTGCCGCTGGTGCTGAGCCCCTCCGGCAGCCCCTGTGCCAGCCAGGGACCAGCCGCTCCACGCTCTCAGCTGCCATGGACCTGCCTGGCCTCAGCACACAGATATTTTTGCTTTGCCGGAATGGGAACAGTCCTTTCCCTTGGCTTCTGTTTGCATTTTTTGTGTGTTTCATTTTGCCGGAGAGCCGTGTCTGTTGGCAGGTGCTGGAGGTGCGGGCTCTGCTGGGTGCCAGCTCAGGCCTTTGGCCGTTGGTGCTGTGCCCGTCCCTGCCCTCGTGGCCGGCATTTCGGCATGGCCAGTGTGCCTCCTCCGCAGCTGGCCAGCAGTGCAGGGCGATGTACAAAACCCAGGGATGCCAGGAAAACAATTGGCCTCAGAACAGGTTTTTAGAAACACAGGCTTCTTGCTCAGCCCGGTTCAAAATCTGCACTGCAGTTCTTCAGACACCTAAAATAGGTGCCAGAAACAGGTAGCGGTATCGTGCTTTTTCTCTAGTGTCCAGCAGCTCCCTGTAAAAGTTCTCATCTGGTCAGAGAGTTGGGAGAGAAATCTCCCGTAATACCAAGAACATCTTGGCATTTGTGATGTTAGTTGCCGATGACGTAGGGTTTCATAACCCTCTTTACATGTAGCTTCACGTGTTCTGCTGTACGCAGGGTGATTCCAGTAATGCTTTTGTTAAGATGAAGATTCTTAACTTAAAAATTACCACTTTCTAAAATAAATTTTCCTTCATAATACATGATTAATGTGAGTCGTGCTAGTAGCTGAGTTGTGTTTAAATAAAACACCCCTATATTAAGAATGCCTGGTTTGTTCTTTACTGTGTGGAAGCTCTAATGATTTTGATGCCTAATCAGTGCACTTAACTCTTTCCTCTGCCGCTGCGGATTCAGTGGGTTTTGCTGGGTAGAGAGAAGCCCTGCACAGAGGGCCCAGTTAAATACTGTCATGGGGGTTAGAGCGCAAGAGTCCTTGTGTTTCCATACAGGGATTAAAATATATTGCACTCGAGTGTTGCTTAATGTAAAATACTTCAGAATGCTTTTTGGTAGTTCATACAGAAAAGCCATTTACGACAAGATAAGGAAGCACCCCGTAATGGTGGCTGAACGCTTATTTTAAGTAACTGGAAGCACAGACAGAAAACTGTTGTGAATTCTGCAGTGGCAACAGTCACTTGGAGGAGCCACTTTGCGTAGGTGCAGCGGGGGACACCGTGCATGTACAGTGCTGTCTGCTGGGGGGGGGGGCTCATATGCACGTGGTGGCTCTGGTACCTTGCAAAAACAATGCAGAAATACTGTAGCCACCCTTCTAGCCTGGGATGGCAGATAAGAAGGCTGAATGTCAGTGTTGCGCTGTCATCTCTGTTTGGGGACTTGAATTTTATCTCACAATTCCAGGCATCTCACTTGCATTAAAAAATATTTTTCTGGCCTTATGCAGATTAAATTAATGTGGATCTGGTTTGATTAACTTTGGCTTGAGGGCACATGCAATTCACTTCTCCCTTTTCTGTACTCCTGTGTCTTTTGTTGCTGTTGATTGTAGGTGCCCTTACTAGCCTGCTTTCCTGTCTTACAGAGGAGATGCTATATTGAAACTGGATCTGGTTTTGTTCATGGCTAGTTGCAGTCTTTGAACTCAATGAAATGAGACAACAGTCCTGTTCGGATAGTATTTTCCAAAGGACTTAATTGTTTTGTGAAACTTTCTGCGCTTTGGCATTCCTGTGTCAGGAATGTCTTATCAGTGCTGCCACACTTCCATTACACTTAAACTCTGAATAAGATGATACTTGAAAGTAAGTTTTGAAGATCTGCAAAGTATGCTAGTGTGCAACAAAGAATTAAATTGATTTGTTATGTGTGCATTTAGCTACAATTCATTTTAATTGTCCTTATGAAGTTAAAA
>NC_051195.1:50942933-51005433 GCF_015220075.1 Falco rusticolus | reverse complement strand
TGGAAATGCTGTTTTCCCTGTTCGTTGCATCATTGATGCCATTAGTTGAATGTTTTTCCAGTTACGATATCTGTATTTCAGAAATCATGGTGCAGGGAGGAATGGTAAAAGTGCACAAAACAAATACTAATTAACTGTCAAGTAATTAATCATTGGAAGGAGCCCAGGAGATGACTTGGTTTTGGCTTGAGAGTACCTGATCTAGTGTTGGACTCTGAAGTCTCTGCATGAAAGCCATGTTGAAAGCCACTGTCCAGAAGTTAGAAAAATTCTGAATAAAAATAGAGGAATAATTGGGTTCAAGTGTGCGGAAATGCAGTTCAAGCCACTTTCTAAACATTTTCAGTTTTTTTTCATGTAAATTTGGAATCAATATTGGAAGTTCAATAAACACAATTTGATTTCACCACAGATTATTCAAAAGAGTGCAGATATTACTGGATACAATTGTGTGGCCTTTGTTATACAAGAGGTCAGACTAAGATGATCATAATGGTCCCTTCTGGCCTTAAAAATCTGTGAATATATGAATAATTGAAAACCTGTCCTGCCAACACTTATTCGTTGAGGTAGTCATATTAAAATCCTGTGGGATTACTTGTGTGAGTAAAGGTTGTGGGATCAGACCTAAAGTGAGTAATCATTATCACTTATGTTTGGATTTATTGATAAACCTATAAGATATTCACTTCAAGTAAAGATGGTTTCTTTAAAATGGGAGATGCTTATGCGGTGATATTCTACGTGGGTTTGTTAGGCCAGCCATTATAAAAATACTTTAGAAAGTTCTCTTGTTTCAGTCTCCTGAACCATTCAGTTTATACTGGTGCTATAGCTCAATCCATAAACAATTTCAAAAATATTGTTTAAAAACTTGTAATATGTAGGAAGTATCTTTTGTTTTGTTTAAAAATAAAATTCAAGCACTTAACGATACGGTGGGTATAAGCATATTAAACTTGTTAATGCATCTCAATTTGTGTAACGGTCTTCCTTGCTATGGCTGCTGATGTTGATGTTTGCACATACAGGAATACTGGGTAGTACTGTCCTTTGAAACAGTAGAACTTCTTCTAAAACATGTTAAAATAAGTATGAGCAGGTAAGTGGTGTTGTCAAGGTTAAAGTTAGAAACCAGTCTCTGATATGCCCTGTCTTTATATTAACAGTCATAAAGTATTTAAGCAATTTCACAGTTGATTAGAGATCGCTTTTAAATCAAGAGTTTAGTGGGATCACTTAAAAATCTGAATTGCTGATGACTAAGACTATTTTTGAGACCATGCTACTAAACGAGCATCGATAATACTCTGTCTTACAGCTTTTTCCCCCACTTAATGTGTCTTCTATTGCTTCTTTAATGTAGCTGTACTATTTTAACAAACTTAGGAGAACATTTGTTTTGTAGCTCCTAAAGTAGTCATTAATGGTTCAAAGTTTCCTGAGCATGTGGAGGAGGAAACGGTTCTCTGGATTCTTGCTCTTCTAACTTGTCTGCACATACCCCAGTGTATAAATGCATTAAAAAATGTCATAAAGAAGCTAAAGCTTCACTGAAAGTGCTGTAAAGACAAAAAGCAAGTGGGAAATAAGTGTATTTTTTTTATTTGCAGAGCATCCTGTGGCATGTAAAAGAGTGTCAAACCAGACAAAACAGCTTGTGTGTTGTTATTTAAATTGATCGTCTTGAGTTCTTGTAGCCAGGTGCTGATGCATGTCAAGGGTACCATGGGGAGTTCTAGAAGATGGCTGTCCCTTTGTGTTCATTTCTAAGTGGTGGGAGATTTCTATGATTTACTCTTGACAACAAAAGGACCTGCTAGAGTTTGGGGCAGTGTGGATGGAAATACAACTTCTTTTTGGTTTTACTAGCCAGACAGTCCTGCTATGTGACTATGTGACTGCTATGATGCTCACAGAAAGTAGGCATGACCTTTTATTTGTTCCACACTTCACACCCGTGAGTGATGAACTGTAAGATCACATAATCTGTCCATTCTTCGTAGGACAAGGAATTTTATATTAAAATGTTATTTGTCAGTGAAGTCAGATGGTGATTTGTTACTTCAGTAATAACAAGTATTCAGCTGTAGCCATCTGCATGGTTATCAAAACACCGTGCCCTCTGTAGATCAGAGGGTGTAGGAGTGGAGTGCTCTGCAGAATGCACAACACAGAAGAGATGTGTAGGAATGCCAGTAAAAGTATGAGTAATAAATGACAGGTGTACTGAATTCCAATTTACTATAACATAGCAAAATAGTAGAACTCATGTTCTGGAAGGTATATATTTTTTGATACTTTACTACCTTAGCTGTGAAAGAAAACCAGTCTATAAGAGTGTGTATAACTGGAATTTTGAGATTTTTACATATTTTAATTTCCTGGTTCTGCATTTTCTCATAGCCATCATGAGATCTATGTTGACATGTTTGCTATTGATCCTGAATAACTTCATAAATGTATAGTGCAGAGCATTTATATGGCATGATGCCTTAATTGAATTTCCCAAATTATGTTGCGTACATTATGCTTTGTTCTGTTTTAAATTTATTTTTTTAAAGGAATGATTGGAAGGTAGTTTGAAAGAAAGGATTTGTTGGTGATTGATAGATGGTATTAATTGATACTCACATACTCAATTTTCACATCTCTGGGCTGCAGCTTAGAACTGGTAGCATATTACAGAGAAAAGTTGGAAAACTTAAGTTTCCAAGTTCAGACATCTTTGTACATGTTAGTCACCTGTCTTTACTTCAGGTAAAAATTGCTAATCTATGGCTAATGAATGTTTTTATAGCTTTCAGGTTTTTGATCACTATTCTCTCTAGCATATTCTCGTATTTGGAAATCTAAAAGTTGTGAAAATACTGATAAATTTTGAAAAGCTGTATCCTCTTAAGACCCTCAGTTATCTAAGGTGATCACAGATTCCATCTCATCTCTGCAATGCTTAATGTTAGAAAAGTTCTTTCCCTGGGGGCACTAGTGTCCTCATCATATATCATAATTTTCTCTTTCTTTCTCCTTCAGAGAATTCTCAAATCAGTGTGATGGTAATGCAAGCCTGAGAAAGTACTCCTGAATTTTAAAAAATTGGTCAGCTGTTGCCCCCTTTGGGATAGTTGTTTAGTTTTGTGGTGTTTCCTCAGCTGTGAAAAGTAGGTAATACCTGTGTAATGGAGTTGTTAAGTAACTTCATTAGTGACTAGCTTTAAAACTCTTCCACAGTGACGTGTTCTTCTTTCCAGCAGTAAGGAGGATCTTGGTCATAGCAATTAGAAGACTTTTGTGAGAAGACAAATCCAGGAATTAGATCAGTTCCTGGCATTTGAAAACATTGTGCTAGGTATATCCATGGTATTTGTCTTAGCAGTCATATTTAAGTTTTAGGTAACAATTCTAAGTGTTCTTCTGTTTTAAGTACAATAGCATGATGAAACTGTTTTTCTCATTGTTTCTCAGGAATTACGTGTTTTGCTCAGTTGTCGGTTAGGTTTCCCAGTCTGTAGCTTATTTCCTGCTAAGGATGTCACTAACGGAGAATTTATGATATAGAATGACTGAGTTCAGTATACGCTCTAATATTCTCTTTGGTAACCAGTGCAGGAAGAAATTGGAGTCTAATGTTATTCTTTCACATTTCTTAATGCTTTGAATTTATAGAAAAGATCTTGTCAGTGAAATGACTTGATTTTACAGTGAAGGTAGAAATTCTGTAATACGGAAATGGCAGAAAAGTGATGTTCAAGTCTTTTGCACAAAGGCAGAGAAGTTGATGATTGCAAATTCTTACCTTGGCTTCTTAACTACAAAATTCTGCTGTTGTCTTTAACCAAACTATTTCCAACATTTCTTCATATCCTTTTTCTTGAGCAAAGGACGGGAGTTGATTTTTAATGATATTTACTATTCATTGAACTAATTTTTTTGTTTTTTTCTTTAGTGGTGATTTTTTTTTCCTGACTGGTCATTTATAACATCCTAGTGATTATTTTGCCTTTAATTTAGTTTCCCGTCTGTTGTGCCTGGATGCTGCAGAACTGTATATGAAAATTTGCACAGAGCTAGAACAGATTACAATCTTCAAAAGCCAAAACTGTTTGGTTTTTTTTCCCCCCTACCCCCTGAAAAATGACTCTTCTGTTAGGGCTGAACTACAATACAGATTTATAAAGGTGTAACATAGTTACATGGGTGGGGTTTGATTTTAGGTTTTAATTTAGGTTTGGAGCTCTGGCCCTTCTCTTTTAATGTATTCTATTTGTGTGAATGGATTCTTACGATTTGCATTACCTGATTATAGTAAAGATCAAATCTGGCCCAATCTTGTGAACACGACTGAAAATCTAATTGGAATGGTGCCGTTGTAATAGTTTTCTATGATCATAAAGTTTGTATTTGATAAACAGAGCTCACTTTCAGATATTCTAGCAGATACTAGTTTATTTACTTGCATGTGTTTTTAAAAAGGTTGGTCAGTGGATGCTGCAGAAGTGCTTAACAAAGCATGATCTTGCCCATTTATGTAAACAGGGTATTTCTTTTGTGAACATGTCTTGTTAACTATCCGTTGCAGACCTTTATTGGTGCTTCTTGAATAATTTGTTTAAACTATGCAGTACAGATTCCTTATTTTAGCACTAAGACTTACAAAGGCTTCTTTTAGCAGCCTTTAATTTTGTACTTATGTATGTGACATAGCCTGTGGCTGTGATCTCTACTGTGAATCTGCAGTTGTTTTGGGATGAAAGAAGGAGGCAGCTGGAAACTCAGTAGCTACATCTAGCTGTCTACCTAGAGAAGGCCTTGATTTCAAGTTTATCTAAACAAGCTCGACTAATCCCAACTATCTAGGGGGATCCACTGTCAAAACAAGCAGCATGGCCCTAAGGCAAACACAACCATACAGAAATGAAGGCTGGGACTTCCAATACTCAGATGACTGCATACTGGAGGCTTTTTTTCCTGAAAGAGAGTAAGAGAGGTAGAATTTGCATAATGCCTTTTCATTGGAAACTTTTGGAAAGCTGACAGAGGTCCAGCTTATAGCTCTGTAGCCACAATACAGAGTCTATAGGAGAATCCTTGAATGACCTAACCATATTGAAAGAAAAAATGAAAGCATCGAAGTATAGCCAAGTGAGTGTGGAAAAGAGGGCTGCTGCATTGTCTAACATCTGCTCTACTTCTCGTTAGTTTTGTTCTTTGGTATTCTATGTGGACTTTGGAGAAACCTAAGACAGCCTAACATGAATCCTATAATCTTCCTTCTGAATATTTATGTAGTGTGCCAGCCTCTAAGCTGTCCTTTGCATCTTCCTACTTCCCCCTCATTTTCATGCTCTCAAATGAGGCCAACATTTCAAAAGCTAAATAAATGTTTGTGAATGTTTATAAAAGATTTGCATAAATTTGTCCTTGTTTGACAAAGATCACTTTTTTCTTATGCCAGTTCTGAAATTTTTTAAAGGTTTCAGTGCTTGTCTTGACAACAAAGTCCTGCCTCAGAGAACAATGATTGCTGATTAAGTGGGTATGCAGTTGTAGCTGAATACAGCATTTGAGATGTCTAAAAGGGCCAGTCATCTTTAGCCAGAATTATAATATTTAACAAATGTTAACCGGAGTATATATTTAAAGCTTTGTCTTCGATGCAGTATACCTGTGCAAGTGACTTATGGTGTGAGAAGTATGTGATTAGCTTTTTACAGCTAGTAGTTCTCGCCTAATTTTTCCTAAATGTGGAAGTGAAAATACTCCTCATTTTCAGTCACTAAATGTTTAAAATACATTTAATTCAATTAGTATTCTAGCTTTCTGATATTGACACGTATGTTTACCAATTGATCAATGTTTATGCACATAATTGGACCTAACTTTTTTCTGCCCCTTTGCACAATTTTTTCAATTCTTTGTGATTTCAGGCTGAAGTTACTCAGTTTTATTATTCCTACAACAGTAGCTGTATATTAAAAAAAAAAATAAATTAGCATGTTAGCTAAAATCCATTTATCTTAGAATAAACCTAAATTTTAATTTTATTGCAGGGGTTTTAAGGACATTTGTTATGGAGATCATTTGAAAAACGCTTAAATATTTAGTTCAGCTTTACTTTCAGATTTTTTTTCTACTGAAAAAAAGAGTAATAGTCGTTCCTGTTCTTTTGTTCTATTAGTTGAGAGGTTGAAGTTGTCATTAAGGCAAAAACTAGAGCTACTTCTCTGACACAGTTTTTATCACATCTGCTAGGCCTGTGTCCCAGGAGGAGCTGTGCAGAGCAGTGAATTCAGCATAGGCCCATTATCTACTGTTTTTGCGTATGTTGTAAAAGGAGTGAGACCTCAGGGAGGCTTGGAGCCTCCTCCCGTGTAATGTCCAAATCAGATTTGAAGGACTGGTGGCAGGAAAGCTTTGGCCTTGGGGTGTGAATTCTAAGAAACAGAGTCACAATTAGGTTTAAAAAATTCAGGGATTTTGAGCTTTATCTTGAAATATGTTTTTAGTAATGCAAGTAGAAAAGTTGCCCATCTGTGCACATATTTTGTACGTTTAAAATATTTAAATGGTAGCAGGCCTCAATATGCTTAGGAAATGTTATTTATCTCATGCTGTTCCTGTTACCAGGATTATGTATATATGCATTGGGGTTTTTGTTTGTTTTTAAAAAATAGCATTTTCCTGAAAGCAATTGGTTACCTTCAGTGAAGTGATGTTATTTCATACTGGGTACTGTTCCCCTTCTGACCTTCACACAGGAAAAAGTGACTTTTTGTAGAAGAAAAACCCTCCCCCAATTCAAGCTTTATAATTGCTTAAAAAGAGCTAATGGATTTTTAAAACACTAGCAAATGGATGGACTACTGCTAAAATGTTGGATTTGGAATACTAGTAGAATTAAAGAAAGTAGAGATAAAACTATATTAAGGTAATTCAATGCTATTAGCAAATTATGCTTCTGATTTTTTGGGGTAGAATAGAACATTCTTTTGAAGAACTGATTAAAACAAATTCTTAAAATATTTTGACCATTATAAAAATCAGTATAATGTTCAGTACTGCTGTAAGATCTAAAAAGACTTGACGATAAAATAGATGCAAGATGGAATTTGACATAAATATTTTAAATTATCAATGATTTTTGAAAAAATATGTGTTATATCATGTTTTTAAAAACTAGAAAAATCTTTAAAATCTGGAGAAATCTTGGTGTTATTGTTCTTTGCTTTCTCTGCTCTGTCATGTTGCAAATTCTCAGCTTTTTGTTGTGGTTGTGGAACCCAGGCCTCTGCATGCAGGATACTGTCTTTTTAATTTGAGAATTAGGCTTTATAAACTGCTTGAATTGAAATCCTTCTCCTGATTTTTTAACTACATAATTACATGGCACTTGTTAATTCATGAGAATAATCTGTAATAATAACTTCAGGAAAATTTGCTATAAGATAATATAAACTGATACTAATAATAAATGCAAATTAAATTTTAAATTTTCAACACACAAGATTTACTGATCCCTGTTTGTTACTCAGAGCTGTATTCAAGTAAGTTAGTGGTTGAATTTTTTGTGCTGGCATTGCTTTGACATTTATATTCTTTAAATAAAATTTTGAAACATGACATTTTTCTGTCCATTGTAAGTAGTTCCTTTGTAAAATGTTTTAAGTAGTTACCAAAACTTGTTTCTGAGGTGCTCATTATTGTGCAGAAAGATTTTCCCTTTCCTAGGAAAATGTCAGACCAGCCCTGCATAGCTAACGGAATTTATGGTGTTCTAGATTGTTCTGTACTTTTCTTTCACCACCCTTTCAGTTTTAAACAGAGTTGTTGTCAGATTCAAGTTGGTAATTTGGGTGCACTGACAATTCTTTTTTTAATTCTTAAACCTGTTGTTCCATAGCAGTGGATGATTTTATTAATTGTTAGCTTAAAATAATTCAAATAGATGAATTAAATATAAGAGCAGTTTACACTTTTGTGGCTGTAAGGTAATGTACAACCCAAATTTCAAAATGATTGGATAATATTTTGCTTCAGTTGATGTCTTAGCACTCTTTTTTTATGCTATGTTAACTTTTTTGTAATGTTTAAATTTGATGTTGTTTCTAAGCACAAATAAAATTGTCTATACTTGCTTGCTGATCAAATTGGGATCATGTTACCTATCCTCACTTTCCTTGATCCCATAAGGCTGGCTGTCATTGTTCTTAACCATTGTTGCTCTCCATTTTCTTCTCCTTCCTTTATCAGTCTGTGGATGTGTTCTTCGTGTCCCTCCATGTGAAGTGGATGGGTTTCATGTTTGTTTCATGGATTCAGATGGTATTTCAAGCTGGATAAGATGAAAACTATTTGTATTTCCACCCTCTCTGTTTAGTGTTTCACTTACAGTAACGTCACCTGTACTTAATTTCTGGTTTAAGGTCAAGGAAATAAAACAGCATTCATCTTTTTCATCACTGAGTCATCTCTTCTCTCCATGGAAAACATCTCATTTGCAATGCTCCATTCTCTTGTAATATTTGAATTGTCCTCCTGTAAAAATGTATGTACTTTCTGAAATATGGCTGTGGAGTTCTTGGTTTTTTGTGGTGTTTTTTCCCCATGATCCACAGCTAAAGGTCTTGTCTGTACTCTGGGTAGTCTTTTAAACCTCATCTGATTTTTCCCTCAGGTTTCCCAATAGGCTTCCAAATACAGGTCCCCAACCTGTTGGCTTTTGTGGTGTATTGTTCCCCTTCTCTGACTCAGATTAATATTTGTGTGTCTTGCCTTAATTGTTTGTCATTTTTCACAGAACTCTGCCTGTATTTTAATTTCTTGTCTCTCCAACTTCTACTTACACTTCTTGTTCCGCTTTGAAGTCTGTTGTATTGTGTATCTTTCTAAGACTGTTCGCAACAGTCTGCTGTTCTTGCATTAGATGAACAATTTGCATATCATTTTATCAGTGCAGTTTTGTTTAATTGTAGCTGCAGCATGGGATATTTGTTATTCATTTGTTATTGATGTTCATTCGAACAAGAGAAATAAAGCAATCCTGTATGTTTAAGAATCTGTGAAGTTGTTCTCTTGACTTGGAAGTGGGAGCACACAGTGAAAGGTTTAAAAATGAAAATAAAAAATGAATTAGGATACAGCTTGCATATTAAATTCACAAGTGGGCATGCAAAATTTTTCAGCAATGTGGAGATTTCTTTACTGTTTCATCTCAGTATATAGATAATTTGGGACATAAGCCAAGTGTGTATTGTGTGTATTTTACAACCTTGCTTTCCATACACTTTTCAAGTGTGTCTCTCGCGTGTGTGTGTAGGAAATCCTTTTAAGAGACTGCCTCACCTTCATAAATTGCTATGTGACACAAAAGGGCTGAACACTCTATTCTTGCCTCATTTATTTTGAAAACTTTGCTACTGAAACCAAACTTAATCAATGAGCTCTGTGTTGTCTCCGATAAGTTATGTACTGGCTTTATTGATTGGGAAGGATTTTAGAAAACCCATGTGGGGTTTATAATGTCAGCAGTGTTTTGATTATGAAAAGAGTTGGAACCTTGGGACAAGGAACCAGGTGGTGTATGTCCTAAAGCCACTGGTGACACGGCTGGGCTGAATCCCTCAAGGGACACAGTTCATGCCCTGCACTTTAACGGTGGTGACTGGCTGCTATAGAAGCACTTTTTGCTCATTAAAATGTTAAAAATCAAACTGCATGTAAAAAGATTTGTGAAAATATAAACTTGGGGATTGATCCAGAAAACTGGCATGTAATACCCTGGAGACACTGGTTTCAGCTACTGGGTAATTTACGCTTATCAGCTGCGTGTCCTGGATTGTTTTGGGTTCCTCCCCCCTTTTCTTCTTTTTAGGGTTTGTTTTTTTAGAGGCATTAATGTAGGTTTTACTTTAAGGAAATAGGCATAGGGGAATAAAACAAGAAAACAGGCTATTGATACTACCTCTGTGTGTCATGTCAGGCTAAAACATAAAAAGAATTATAAGATGCTGACATGGAGTGATTCTAGGTTTGTTTTCTTAGTGTTTTTGTTTGAAATGTGAGGAAATGATGATTTTTTTTTTACTAGGCCGTAAGTAACCACCCACCTAAAGTGGTCTGGTAGGAAATTGTATATTATGTAGGCATTGCTAATTTTTCAAACTGAGCAGTATATAAAGGATAAAACCCCCCAAAACATTACATTTATGGTAATGAGCTTGCAACTTGAGCAAAAATTAAATAGTTCTCCAGTAATAGTATTTCTCATATGCAGATCAGCAGTTTTGTTAATTAAAAACATATACAGAATTTTATAATATATTTTTCTTTTTAATGGTTAAAATTTAAATATACATCTGTGGTTAACCTGTACTAGTCTAAATATTTTAGTTGTAAATCAAGGCAGAGAGAAGTATTGGTATATAATGAGTGGCAAATTATGTCCAGTAACATTATAAAAGCCACATAATAATGCCACTGTAAAAATCTTTCTTTAAAAGACAAGGCAACGTACAATGGTACAGATTCAATTTATTGCCACAGAAAATTTAATTTTCTGTGTTTAGGAAACTATAAATACCAAGAAACAAGTGTATAGTAAGTTCTGAGTAGTACACTTATCCTATAATAACACAGTGCTGATGAGATGCTGAAGTGTTTTATTATGCGAATGTTTTTACTTGCAGTTACAGTAATTACTTAAATCATAAAAATAATGCAGAGAATATATTCTGCCATTTTGAAGTCACTGACCTGTTATCTTTTAACACTGTTTTATTTCAGAATTCTATGTAGCAGGTAGATGGCTTTGTTTCTAAAAATAGATGTGCAGTCAGTATTTTGAGGACAATTTGTACTGATAAGGCAAATAAAAATGTAGGCACCTTACTCTCCTGCAATTAATAATTTTGATTCTTTTAAAGTTCTGTGGGTTTTGCTGGGTTTTTTTAATTATTTTTTAACATTTTATACATTAAGATTTCAGTTGTGGATAAAGAATAACTGTGTAATAGTTAAAATTTGTCAAGATGTAGTTTTTGTGCACAAGCAATCGGAGCTGTTCAGCAGACAATCGATCCTTGTGGAGGTGAGCGAGATTCTGCACAAGGCTGAACTCAATCGCATTAATGAGGCCTTTACTATCAAGGCATTATTTTGTATCAAAATACTATTTCTGCAGAGTTTACACTGAAACCTGTATAGCTCCTTCCCGTTTCCTGCTGCAAATGAAAGGAGGATGCTTCTTTGCTTTACATGGCATTCTTCAATAGATCCTTTCTTGTTCTTTAAAAACAGGAGGTTGTTAAATAATCTATCAATAAACTGTCAAGAAGTCAAAGTTTCCGTATCTGTTTCTGCCTGAAATCTGAAGACCTTGCCACATTTTAGTTGTCAAGAAACCTCCAAAGAAGAGTCTATGAGCAGTTGAGCCTGAAACCATTGCTAAGAATGGGATGTGCTTATTTGAATTATGTAGGAGGAACATGTTCTTGCAAGGGAGTCAATATGTTTTCTGCTTCATTGAATAGGTTATTAGATTGATGTAGTTTATTTGTTGAATGATGGCATTGGTTTTAGAAATAAATGAAGTGAAAAGCATCAATTTAGTTATTGATGGTAATTTATTGCTATTGGTCAGAAAAGTGTTGAATTTACCAGAGGATTTGTTATTTAGTCAGGGTTATCTTGTTTCAGCCGAAAGCAGAAACATAGTTTACGTTTCAGGTCCTGAAATATTTAAGCGTGAAGGAGAATGAACAATGAATTGGCTGGTACTAAAGGTCTGCAAACTGGGTATAGCTTTATGGTGGATTGTGGATTATAGAATTCAAATTTTAAATATTATAGAACAATATAATGTAAATAAATTACTTCTGTCTGTGAATACAACTGTTTTGGGACTAACATGTTTCTGGCTTTGCCTCTTCAATGACTGTATTTGTTCCAAGTTATAAAGTTGAAAATTATTAATTTATTTGCTGATCATGTTTTCAGTTTTCATGTTCATGCTTTTTATTTTATATCATGCAAAGGCTAGGCTTAGAAGTTTCTCTGCGGTGGTGTTTTGCAACTTCTAGAAAATGGTTTGTAGGTTAAATGATGTGTATTAATTTTAATACACATTATTTTAATCAGTCTTTTAACACTCAGATTTTCTTTCTAATAGGAGTAGGCAATGTTAAACATTCCTGCTATGAGCTCTACTGGCTTTATCTTTTGTTACTTATCTTGCTGATGTTAGGAAGTATTCTCTAATCCCCCAGACCTCTGTTCCTAGGTAACAGTCAAAAGCTGTGCCAGCAGAAGTGGTCCTGCCAGGCCAAACCCATGTGGTTTGGTGTTATTCACTATGATCCATATGGTCAGGGTAGAGATTGTCCCTAGAGAGGTGTTAACACTCAACAACCCAACCTCCTCCTACTCTTCGGAGAATTGCTGGATGGCTCCTGCTGCCTGCCCATGTGTGAATCTTGATTAATTTTTCATTTTTAATGAAGTTTGATCATGTTTATTATTTCACATGATTGACTGCCTGGTACTCCTGCCATGTAATTGATAAAGCCCATATTTCTTCATCTGTCTCTTATTTCTTCAGGGCAAAGTTGTGAAATTGTGTGATGTGGTTAATATTAGATTTATTGGTCCCAATAGATGTATAAATTATCTCTTTTTCTCTCCACAGGAAGTTCTACAGACTTTGACCAAGTTTTGTTTCCCCTTCTATGTGGACAGGTAGTGTTAGCTTTTCAAACTTTACAAGAAAATAAGCTTGTCAATAAAACCACTGTAGAAAATAAAAACCATACCATTCGGAATGTTCTGTCTGCTTGACTGTGACTTAAAGCACCCAAGTGCAAATTATAGTCTTAGAATCACTTTTTCCTGGGGTTTTTATGGGCACCATCAAAAAAAAAAAAAAAAAAGTTTTAAAAGTTTGAGCTGTTCAGTGGCAGCAGTAAGAGTGCGTTTTGTTTTACTTCTACGTAATGCTTGGATGTGAAAATGCCTGGGTAGTAATTATCAAATATGCATATTAGTATCAAAGCTTTGTGTGTATGTATCTTATTTCTTAATTGCCAAAATTTGGACAGAACAATGAATTAAGTGCTTTACATTTAAAGGTCTCTTGATCTTGCTGGAATGCTGGTGCTTTACTTGGTGGCTACTTAATGTAGCCTCTAATTTTGAGTGAAAAAAAATGGTTAAGTTACAGTGGACTTGACAGGAACTGCAAATATCTAATTCTTTTATTTAGAAAACTCCAGAACTTTCTTAGTTCTTTAATTTTGCTTTTACTGTGGATTATTTTCAATGGTTTAATGAAAAGAACAAGCATTGGAATTTTGAAAGGATGCACACTGCTCATATCATCTACAAGCATCATTTAATTGGTTAGAATCACTTGTCTTAGGTCAGCTAACACACTGAATGGTTTTTGAATGATTAAATTGATCTTAACTATGATTAAACTGCTAGGAATCTTTTTCACATTTCAGTGAAATCAGTGATAATTACAGTACAAATTGATTTTCTTTATAAGTCAACATCCATATCTAATACCACTTCTTGTTTGAGCCATTATTCAATTTTTTTAAACCCCCCCACCTCCCCCCATAGGCCAGCTTGTATTTCTTAGATATCTTGAAATATTTTTCACTGGTTTCTGTGAATGGAGATGAAATCTCACCACACTTCTCTGGAGACAGAAGTCTACATATTGAAACCACTGCTACACTTTGTCCTTCGATGTAGTCATCTGGGGTTGGAGGAAGCTGAAAGCTTGGCTGGATCATGCAGACGGTATGTGCTTTCAACCCTCCAGGTGGTTCCTGCAGATCAGGGTTGAGAGCCATTGGTGAGGCACTGCTGGAGACAGCTATTATTACCAGTGCCTCTGCTGTATCTGATTTGTACATAAAAGGAGAATTTGAATATCCTGGGCTGTCAACATGAGCTACTAACCAGCACTTGTTGACTTCGATGACCTTTAAAAGCCACAAATACTTATAATTTGGAAGCACTTTTTGCTGTTTATCTTTTTCCTTTCCTAAAGGGAGGGAACAGTACTTACAAAATAAGTACTTATATGTATTTTTCTCATGTATGTGCTTCTGCTAGAAATATTTGTGTTCACTATGTGTAGGTTTATTGTACCTAGGGGTTTTGTTTGTTTTGCTGTTGGTTTGTTGGGTTTTTTTTGTTTTCCTCAGCAATATAACATTCTGAAAGATAAGAACGCTGAAAACCCATATGGGGTGCAAATGAGAACATAATGAAAAGTGATTCCCATTTCTGGATTCTCTTGTTTGAGTATCACAGACTGTCACTGAAAAGACATAAGCCAACAGTTTTGAACATAAAGCAGAGATTGTAACCCATAGTACACTTAATAATTTAAAATAAAGAATGAACTTTGATTACTCTGGAAGGTAGATGACATCCCAAGTGAAGGATATGGTGGCTGAAAGAGATGTGTGTGCTACTTCTCTTCTTGATGTAAAAATACGCGCACACGCCACCCCCCCCACACCCCCCGCCACGAATAGGTGTGTGCACAGGTATAGATAGAAATAAATACTTGTAGTCCTCTGTGATGTAAATTAGCTTTGAACTGTGTGTGAGAATTCACCTGCCAGTTAGAGCAAGAAGGTAAACAGCCTTATATCACTGGATGCAAATTAATGTGACCATGATAAAGAGAAGAATACAGGGCATCTTAAGTGCAAAATGTTCTTCATCTTTTAGCTACTTCCAAAATTAGAAGTGATCGAATACCTGTTTCTAGAGGCTGTTCCTGGAACTCAACAAGCAATGAATTTACACTAGTTGGTCTTTTTCTTTCCCTATTTACCGTTAACCAGCTACTCTGTGTGTGTGTGTGTGTGTGTGTGTGTGTATATATATGTATTTTAAATAAAGTTATTTAAAGTAGTGAGCAGGTATCCCCATAATGAAATTACTATAGACAGTGCTTGAATATTCCCCTCAGTCTTCTCAGTAAACGATTTTTCTACTTTGAGTTGAAAAATTGCTTCTAGAAGAAATCTGTCTTCAGTTATACGTCAGAAAGGTCCTTACAGTCATGTTTGAGTTGACTCACTCTCTAGTGGGATTTTATCTCTCTGTATGTGCCTGAGAAGTGGTGTGTTGGATCAGATCTCCAGTTACTGTAATTCTTAGTCTTCAGGGTGTTACTTTTTTTAATATTTTGTTCATTCTGAACAAAAAGACAGAGAAACACTGAAGTGGTTTCAGTAAAGGCCTTCCAAATACTTAAGTGCTATATTCCCCATTAACTAGATTGCCTTGTTGTTAACCATGACAGTTTTAGTATTAGAATCTCTCTGCAATGTTGAGAGGTCTTTAAAATTACTGTTCTTAGTATAACAGTGAAGATACTGGCTCATTGTTGAAATGACTTAAGAACATGGGATAATACCTTCTGTTGGAATAATACTCAGTGTAGGATATCTCTTCATGTTCTGTGGAAAAACAATCAGTAGGAATTACAATGAAAAGATACTGATAGAAATGATCAGAAATGCAAAGTCGCTAAAGAATAGATGCTACTTTTCTTTTCACCAGCTCAAAGCCCAGAGTAGCATTGCCAGTCATAGAACTTCAGTTTTCAACTCCTGCTAGAGTCATGTCCCCGGTTTATATATACTCTGTGTGAGGACTTTTACTTGGGGAAATTTAATTTATATAACTATATTCAGTGTTATTCCACTGAAAAGCTGGCACAATACTGCAAATCTTTTTAATGGTAGAAGTGGGCTCAATGGTACTTGAGTCTTGCTTTGCTGACTTTGATGTTAAACAGTGGTATTTCTTTAACAAGTGCTGAGAAAGGATGTAAATCTTCACCTATGTATGTGTCTCCATTAAGGCTGCATGTTTCATAAAGCAGATGGCAAAAGTTGTGAATACTGTTGGCCTCTGCCAGATCAGCTTCAGATGATGATAGGACAGTAAGATTTTGAGGCAAATAAAAATCTTCTGCATATCTGAATGTGCTGAAGGTTTTGGCACTCATTGACACAGGTTCTTAATTCTTTCTATATTGATTCTTTTTATATATATTGTTGCTAGTGGTCAAAAATCACCAGGGACTAGTTTGCTCCTTCCTTTAGGCAGCGGATTGTGAGTTTTCTACTCTTAGGGTTGCAGGATCAAGGATTTTTAAGAAATCACTCTTCCTCTCTTCCCTTCTCTCCAACCCTAACTTCTGTCTGTCCATTTAGAGATGAGATTATGGTGCTTCCACCCCATTAGGCTCTAAACAGACCTTCTTCCCATTTGAAAATAGAGCTATGACTTTTAAGTAAAGATTAAGAAAAACACTTTTTATGTTGGGAAGTTTATCCTTCCACATGAAGACCTGACAACATACCAGATATATCTAGTTTCTGCAGATCACATAAATGCAAGAATCTTTAGGTTTAATTTGGAGGAACTTACCAACTTGTCACAACTGTTTAACAAACAAGCTTCTCCCTGCTTCAAATGAAGCATGTTTTTTGCCTTCCCCTCCTGCCCCTTCCATAATGTTGTCAGCTAGAATGCTCTTTCTCACACACGCTCTGCTCTCAACTTTGTTAAAATTAAGTATATAATCCACTTTTTAAACACCATACTAAAATCACCATAGTAACATTACACCCAAGCTTTACAGATAAAACGCAACATCAGTAAGGGTTTTTTTGGTGTCCCCTAGCAGCTCAGTATGGTGTGTGGAAATGGTTGCTCTCTTGACGTGTAGATTTCAGTAGGATGATAGTACTTACACTGTCTGATTCTCAGACTACTGAAATGCTTTTAAATATCTGTTGTCTTGTTCATCTGTGAATTTGGAGCACTTTTCCGTCATCATCACTGCATGGTATTCCTTCCCTGTTTGGAATCCACTGAAGGATTCTTATTTCTAAGCTGGACAGTGACATCTTTCTGATCTGGATCAAACTTCTATTTCCTAAAAGTTTTTTTTTCTCTAGGCACTGAGTGTATAATCTCCCACATAATTGTCTTTTGCATTGTGTACGGCATTGCAGAAGAGAATATTTGCTTGCTTTTAAGGCTTGTGACTGTTAGCTAAATGACCTTGAATGTCATGGATTTTGTTGTTGCTGTTGGTAGGACTGACTTGTAAAGATGCACGTGTAAATGCTACTCAGTTTTCTCCGTTCTCAGTAAACCTCAAATAAACTAGAACATAACCTGAAACAAGAGTTCATCTCATATCATTATGAGGTCTCAAATAGATCTGAAATTGGATGAAAAGTCCTCTAATAATTACACTAGTCCCAGATGCACCACTAAATGCCAAAATTTCTGTTAAGCAGTAAAACTAAGTCTCTACAGACAGAGAGGTGAATTGGACTTGGTTTATGTGGAATCTACCATCGTGGTACATAAGCATTTGATTAACTTCAGACTAATGTTGTAATATCTCAAGAATGTCTTTCATTTTGTTAATAAATACCATTCAGAAAGTGCCGTGCTTTAAATGTAAAGCATCTTATTTTGATCTTATTTTACTGTTTTGAACGTTACCTATCAGTGGTAAAATATGGATGTGAATTATAGTATTTTTAAAGACATGAATTTTTAAATGTTTGGGTTTTTATTTATTTTCATTTCTTTATTTGGGTAGCGTTTGTGTTTCTGTTTTGGTAGTGATGGGTGTTGGTTGTGGTTTTTTGTTTTGTTTTTCACAACTGTGTTTTTCCAATTTGGGCAAATTTTCCTATAGTGGTACCTTTCACTGTGGTGTGGGTGGGAGCCAACATCTAAGAAGATTATTAGTTCACTTGAGGTATTCTTGAAGACCTGTTAAGATCTAATGGATGAGGAAACGACTCATAATTTTGAAAGATCATATAAAAGTCCTATAAAATTATTTTTGTAGTCATGGCTGGCTTTAGCACAGTGTACTTTTGATTCTGGTTTATCTTTTCTTCTTTTGCACACCATGCTAGTCTTTCTTTTAACTGGTTACCTAGCCACTAGAGTAAAGGAGAGTCACCTGGCATGGTTCCAGTTGCTGAACGTTTTGGAATGGGTTATCTGGCGTACATGCAAAATTGGTAGATGGATAATAAAGCTTCTATAAGTCAATATCCAAGTGCTGAAGAAGCTTAGAATGTTATTAAACATTGTCTTGCTCTTGGAGTAAACAAATTAGTAAATGAAGAGTAATAAATATTTTGGGTCATATGAGAGAACTTGGATTTAGCTTGTACAGTGTGTACTACGTTGAAGATGGTTGGTACTCATAACCATTTTCATTTAAAGATAAACACATTTTTAGTGTCTTCCCACACTTATGACATGGGAAGAAAAAAACCCCAAACCCACTCCTTCCTCACCAAGCAACTAGCATGTTGAAGTTTCAAGAGAGTGTGTACTCTTAATTTCTCAAAAGAACTCTGCTGAAAGAGGAAATGTTATAGGTTCAATGACTTAGACTAGATACTTCTGACACAGAGTTAGTTCAGCATTAATTTTTTCCTCTTACTCTTTATTTTCAGCCATGCAGTTAACCAAGTTGGGCAGAACTTTACATTTGTGCTTACAGACATTGACAGCAAACAGAGGTTTGGATTCTGTCGCTTATCTTCTGGGGCCAAGAGCTGCTTCTGTATCTTAAGGTAGGTCTGTGGTTTGGCTTTTGGCTGACTCTAGGAAACAGTGTTTGACTTTGCTGTGTTACACTGCAATTATAATTTCCAGCTGTTCAAAATTATTTTCCTATCTGGTCCTCAAAGTCACTGCTCTTCTGCAGAAGTGATGCAAAATATCTTGCACTTTGAGTTCCTCTGTAGATAACTGTGTTTGTTTGTAGTCAATGTTCTTGAGTTAAGCGTAGAAAAAAAAATATCTCTTTGCAGTAATTTGATATGACATAGCATGATGGCAGCTGTTATCCTTAGCTGTCACAACTGATCTTGTTAAGACATTTCGTGGACATTTGTATATGCAAGTTTTATTAACAAAGCATCTGTTGGTAACTGAGAGAATGTCACTGATGCTCTCCACATCCTAAAAGTTTGTATGTATGAGCTTTACCCTCTCTCTTTGAGGATTTTGTGAAGTTTGTCATAATAAAGACTGTTAGTGGAAATTGGGAACAATGCATTTCGCATGAAATGGGAAAAGAGGCTCTATCAGAGTAATTTTTGATGACCTCCCACAGACAGGTATGAATACAGTCTGTAATTTTCTATCCACATTTGCTGCAAGAAATTACGCAAGTAAAATCAGTTTCAGTATCTACCCATATATTAGTTCCATTAAGAACTACTATGGATTAAAGATTTCCCTCTGACATTCTGGCCTGTCTTGTTTTAAACAAATTTAAAGAGTGGTCTGACTTCTGCTTTCTGCTTTTTGCATGTTTATGAGAAATTGGAAGTATTAGAGCAATGGCCCAGGTAAAGATAGCTTAGAGTTAACTGTGTGGATCGCCAGCTAGGTGACTGAAGAATCGTTTGAGCAATCACAAATGAGGACAATTTCCTTTATGAGCAATTGTAGACCTCTGTCTCAGTCGTGTCTGGTTTGCTTTTCAGTTGAGAAAATCCATTGTAAGAACAAGAAGAACTTGTCCTCATCCTACGAGTACTGCATGTTGCATGTGACAGAATGTGAGCTTCTGTATAGATGTTATTGAATATGACCCCTCTGGAGAATTTCAGGGGTGATGTTGCAAAAACCAAGAGCTTCTCGTTTCATTGGGTTGCATACAGCAATGCCATGGAATAGATTTTTGGATTGATGTATATATTTAAAATGAACATCTGTGGCATTTGTGCTGGCACTAGACTGGTGAAGATACTAAATGTTTGTTGTGTTGTACTTCAGCTTTATACTGATGGCAGTGATCTGCTAACTAGGTCTTCACTGAAGCTTAATATTTGGGGGAAATTATTGTGAAATCTACCAAAGTTACTAGTTAATTGTGTGGGAGGCAGGCTGACAGGTGTTTTCTCAGTATCTTCCTTCTTTCTATTCTGTACTAGACATTTTGACTATTATTAGCTGTGGCAACCCAGCAATATGGAACCTATACTGAAGACAGGGAGGTATGTCCCTAGCTCTTTCCCTATGGCTGCTGCTCTGTATAGTTGGGATGCTGATTCGCTCTCATGTGGAAAGTGTCTGGGTACATAAGGTAACTTTTCCTGACTAATGACAAATCAAAGGAGAAGCACAGTTTAGAGAGAAAATCTGAATGAGGAGTAGTATGAGTCCCTCCTTGATCTCTCCTGGATAAGAGTGCTTTGCTGTCAGCTCCCTTATGTTGAGTGAATGCCAAGGAGAAATGGAGGAGTTATGTTGTAGTTAAATGCCTTCTGCTTCAACTCATAACCAAAAAAAAAAAAGGGAAAGAGGAAAAAAAAAGTTATAGCAGTGGATGAATTGGGAATTTTAGCTTTATTCCTACTCCTTTCTCCTATGAACTAATGAGAAAAGGCAAGTTCATCATTAATGCAAGTGAATGTAAGTTCTAGAGGATAATAAAGAATGTAAATCAGCATGACACATATGGACTCGCTCTATTCCCAGGACTGCAGCACCCACTGTTGATGTGAAACTTTTCAGTGTCCTTTATGAATTAAAGGATGCTGCATAGTAAATGGATGGGTGGAAATATGCTGGAGAATGTGAGAATGATACAAAAAAGCAAGTGGGGATGAAAAGAAGATTTATTTGTTTTTAAATTGCAGGTTGGATGGCAGCAATCTTCAAGTATTCCTTGCTGTGTTCAGCAACAGTTTACGAATTAAGTGGTATTGTTTATTGTTGGAGATGATACTCACATGTTTATCAGTGAGAGATTTTATGGGTCTGGCTATGGTAAAACGATTTGGAGGTGGGAAATCATCACGTTTGGTTATTGAAGAGGAACAGGAAAAAAAAGGAAATTCTTTTCACTCAACCAGTGCTTTAAAAACTTTCTGTAGAAGTCTGGAAGTGAAGTTTAAAGCTGAGAATATACTTAGAAGGCCAGAAGTCAAGGTCTGGACTGTGAGTTTTGAGGTGACCTTGAGACTTTTTCATGTGGGTACAAAGTATAATAAGGTGCTACTTGGAGCTGAAGAGCATTAAAGTTATCCACATGGATGTAGTGCCTGTGGCGAGCAGAAAGGCAATTCCCTTCTACCAAGGAACTGTTTTGGCTGTTGTAACCAGTATTGTTTAGAAATCTGCTTTCGAGATAGTTTTCATAGTTTTGTTCCTGCTGTGGTTAGCATCACACAGATTTATGGAAATCTTTGATTAAGTTTATAAACTGCATCTTCTAGGTGTTCTGTGGTTTTATTCTTTTTTTTTTTTTTTTTTTTTTTTTAATGTAGGACCACTGAGTCTGTTTTATTCAGTTTCCTTTTTTCTTCACTGGGTTTCTAGCTAATCATGAACCTACAATGATCAAATAGTGTATGTAGCAGGAGGTGTGGAGTGCTCTGTAGCGTGGATGGCTATTTGCTGTGTTTCTGACAGCAGAGGGCGGACAAAAGCACAGAACAAGTGTCGCAGATGGTCTGGTGGGGTTTTTTGAGGTTCTAAGCAGTGAAGTGAATGAAAAAAGCCCCACAAACTCATCAGTATCTTCTGGGTGACTTGGAATTCTGGACTATCTTTTTCAATGCAATATATTACAAAACTTAAAATACACTTTTAAATTATTTTGTTTTCCAAAGGATGAATGCACTGTAAGTTGAGAGCTAATGTCTAAGTCTAAATTCTGAGTTCTAATTCGGTAATTTTAAAAGCATAGAAAAATTTCCACGCCCAAGGATTTTTTTCTAAGTCTCTATTTCAGGACTTCAGGACTTTGGCTGAAATGAAATAAATCCTATTAGATATGTGTTAAGAAGCAGATTTTTTTTTTATTATTATTTCTTTCTTTGCTTGTTTTTTTCTAGATGTTTCCTTAATCTGACTTCACATCAGATTTGGTGTGGGTTTTTAAGGGTGAACAGCGTATAGATGGTTCTGAATTTAGTGAAGATCTGTAGTCTTTTATTTAAAAAAAAAAAAAGAAAAAACGGGAAAAAAAAAAGGGAAAAAAAAAAAAAAAAAGAAAAGGTGTGGAAACATTCCCAAACTGCTGTTGCTTATTTTTCTGAGACATCTTCTTAGACTCCTTCATCAGGCATGTCCCCTAGTTTTGTTCTGGAATTTGTGTACCTTTTGTTTCTTGTCTTTTCTAAGTGTTCTATGTTTGTACAGAGGTAATGTTCCTTCATTAGGGCAGAAGAGCCTGGAAGGTGTCAGAGAGGCTCAGAATTTGTTCTTGATTACTATTTCCTGCTAATTGCAGTGTACTGAAAGATAATGTAAACATACTGATCTACTGATATGATCTCAGTGATCAAAAGTAACAGTATATATTTATCTTTCTGCTTTTGTGGATTCTTAAAGCATATAGATGCTTTCTGATTCTTAAGAATTCTGCATACTAAGGCTCTTAATTTTCATACCACAATGTTTTAATATTAGATTTCCTTAATAGCTTATTCATTTTTTTCAAATTTTTAGCAACTGTAGCTGTAAGAAATTCTCCAGAAGTGGGTTTGTTGCTTACATTTATGGACACTTGTTCATTGGCTCCGTTGTACTTGCCTCTTTGGCTAACTCCTGTGCCTCTTAAGAGTTCTAGATCACAGGCTTTGATGAATCTCAGCATCCTTTTGATGGGAAAGCAATACGTAAACCAATTTGTATTGGTATCAGTAAGTGTACTGTAAAGAGTGAGTATTTTATTTTACAATCTGGTTTCTCAAAGCTTAAGTGGACAAACACTTTTGTATGTGTTCTGCCCATAGGGGGACGGAGTTAAAAACCTCATAGCTGAAATTACTGTAAGCATGCTACTTCCACTTGTACTCTTTCTAATGGTCTGAAGATGGGTGAAGAAAATGATGATACAGGAAATAAAACTATGAAGAGACTGCTGAACATACAAAATTCTAAATTCTACCAAGGCATTGTAACATGAAATTCCTTTTTTTCTTTCTTTCTCCCTTCAAAGAAAGATGCCAAGTTTTTGTATGAAGACATTATTCAAAAGTGTATATCAGTTTTCATTGTGGCTGGATTTTTTGTCCTGAGTTTTGTAGAATCTGACTCCTGACAACTTTGTCTTTCTGTGCATCATGAAGGAAGAAAAAGTTCTCCTATAGGAATGTAAAAAATGTCATTAACTCAGTCCGAATATGTTTTTATTGCAGAATGATTATTTAATAAAACTAACAAGTTTAATTTTTAAAAATATTTTTATCTTTTATTTTCTGAAATATTTCCAAAATCCAGTGTAAGGATCCAGTTACTGATGCTTGAAAAATTCTTCAGGTTATAAGCAGATAAGATCCAGTCATGTCTTCAAATGTCTATTTCATATTCTGACTATCTGAACTTTAATAAGTTACATGTTTATGAAACACACTGCTTTTACATATAAAATAATGGCAATGTTGAATGTATGGTAACCTATTTATATGTATGAACTGGTTTAAATGTGTAACTCAGTGTAATGATTTCAGGTTATGTAACATAATAAAATGGTGACCTGAATACCTCTATTTTTTATTCAATAGTTAAAAAAAATCACAGGCACTTTCACTGAGTTGACCCTAGTATTAAATGTGTACTTTTCTTACAGCAATGTATATTTATATTTCAGTTTAAAAAATAATTTTAGGGGCTCAACTGAGAATTTTTTGTATCTATTTAACTGAACTTTTGTACTAAGTAGGTATAAGGTCAAGTATAATAATTGTGCTCTTCAAAACCTGCCAAATGGTTTTGGAGTAACATTCTTGGCTTCATAGTCCCTTACTTTTGAGTAAAAATTCTGAGGCCAGTAATGTGAAAAACAGAATGATAAAAGTTCTGAAATAAAAATGTGTTCAAACAAACAAACTAAAACCGAAAAACCCAACAACACAAAATACCCCCAAACCCCCAGCACTTCTACAGTATAATATAGCAATCCTAATAAAACTGTTTTTAAAATTTTAAGAAAATTAGCTGCTAGTGTAAAACACCACTTTCTTAATCTTGTCTGGATTATTGGTGTGTGATAGAATATTAAAATCTATAATTTGTTTTATATACGATTCTTTTTTCCAGATATTATAAAAACAGCTTTGGGAGACGTTAGGTAAATGCTGCCAGACCACACACAATGGTGTATCCCTTGGAGGCTGCCTATATGCTGTTTTTTCCCTTCCTGTCAAAATGGGTAGCAGCAATAATAGTAAAAACTTTCAGGGACAAGGACCTGATCGCTGGTACATGAATGAGACAGTGGGTACTGCTTTGACAGCCCTAGAGGTGTGTGGTACTGGATAGGCTGTGGTGCCCTGAAGGCCCTGAGATTTATGCATACTTTGTCAGTTGAAGTAATTAGACTTGGTGGACAAGCACTGTCATTCCTGTAACCCTGTAATAGGTATCTTGCATTTTTTTTTAAAAAATATTAACTGTTCTGCTTTATCTGTTGAACTGTGAGTTATAGGACCTATTGCCAACTGCTTGAAGGAGCAGTAATAAGTCAAAGGTTTTTGTGTTGCTCCAAGTTTTGTTAAAGTTAAAAAAACCCAAACAAACAAAAACAACAAAGAAAAAACCCCAAAAAACCCTCCCCAAATCCCCAAAACCACCTTTGTATGGTTTTGCTTTGGTTCACAAACTTACTGGGCAAAGTTACTGATTTAAGAAGGTGCTATAACCATGTGCAACTCTGATTTCAATTTTACTTAATTTGAAGTTTTCAGTGGGTATTCAGCTTTTGTACCCAAAATGAAAATCATTCTTCTGAAGTGAAATGCAGAAACATTTGTGTGGAAATCCCTGTTGGCCAAAATAGCTAAGCTCTGCACCACTCTTTTTCTAAGATAAAAAGAAATGAATCTATAATAGTTTGTGACAGATGGCAGAAAATGTAACTAACTGAATGTGATTCTGTATGGAGTTATTTGAGGTTTTTGGTGTGATTTGTTGTGAGTTCCTCTCCTCCCCCCTTTCCTTTCCTTTGATTGCAGTCTTTGTCCATTTATTCTTAGGATAGAATAAGATTTCTGAGCAGGGGCCTCTCTTGTGGTGCAAAGTGAGAATTGTTTTTAATTGAGCAGAAACATGTGGAAGGATCAGGAATATCTCAAGGGATTACAGAAAAATTCCAAATTTGTACTACTTACAGCTTGTGTTTAGAGCAGGGTCTGCTGGGAATAAATGTTAGTTAGTGTGACCTGTGACCTTAAAAACTGTTGACATGGATTTCAGCCAGAAACTAGCCACAGAACTCCTTTGTTAAGCTCATTCATAGCTCCTTGAAAACTCTAGTCAGTGAAAGTTGCCAGCTCAAATCTAAGGAAAGCAGAGCCCTTTTTTTTCTTTTTTTTTTTTCTTTTTTTTTCTTTTTCTTTTTTTTTTTTTTTTCCCATGCTTTGGAAACAGTGGACGCCCCTTAACCAGCAAGACTTCTTTAATAGGACTGCATCGCCTAAACTTGATTGGAATTGACAGCTTCCTGGCTCAGGCTTGCCAACTGGCAGGGTATTGATGCATAGGGGACAAACGGCTTTAAGGGCCTGTATACCACTGTTTGTGTATGTGCCTCCAAAATGTAACACACTTCTGTTGTGATACCTTCTAATGTAAAGAAAAAAATCCCAAGCCTTGAACACTGTGTTTAGTTCCACAAAACTTTCAGTTATTTTGGAGGAGGAATTTGAGTATTTGTTGTGGGTTTTGTTTTAAAATGACTATCCTGTTGTCTTTTACAATTTTCCCTTTTCACTGATTTGGCCAAAAGCCACAGAAAAGTATTTACACTTAGGGGGGAGAGCAGGAATAAATCTTGATTTTAGAATTTTGACAGTGGTGTTGTGGTTTTTTTTCAAATGCGGGCATATTGTACTTAAAAATCTGATTATTCCAATATATAAGGGTTACATTTACAAAACCTCCTTAGGCACTCACTTCTTTAGGAATTTGTCCCCTTAATGGATTTTGTTTTTCTGATTCTCTAGCTGATTCTAATGGTAGGATTCATTATTTGACCTGCGTGAAAGCTCACCTGACTTACTAAATTTTACTTTTGAAGTAAGATGTACTATCACACCAGTAAGTGATGTTGCTACTATGTATTTCTGGTGATAACAATAGATACAAAATATGATATGGGAAGGAAAATACAAATCTTGGTTAATTTTAAGATTAAAAGATGTATGTAAAACAAAGTAATCTTCATGAAAACTCATTGAGCAGATACATGGTAAACTGAGATAAGATATCCTTAATTGATTTACAGTGAAATTTTATGCTGTTTCTCAAGCGTAGGGTAAAGTCTCACTGATTCAATATCCTTTGAACAACCGACACTGTTAAAACACACAAATATTACAGTTTTGATTCAGTTATTTCTTAAAGGCTTAATTTTGTAAAAGTGCACAATATGTAAGGCTGATGTATATATTTTTTTTTTAGTGTCTTCCGTGGGATTTTTTTTAAAGAAAATGGCAGATGCAAAAGTGAATCAACCTCATTTTTTCCAAGGACAATGCAACATTAACTGATAATGACTATTGTTTTCTAGGGATGGAGAGGAAGGGTGGTGGCAGAAGAAACTGGAAGCTGCTTCCCCCGTGTAGCCATCCTCTTCCACTGAAGGCATAAGATTCCTGCCCTTTTCTTAGTCGTTATCATCCTCTTTGAATTCTTGCTGGTTCTTGTAGCCTCAGAGAGCTGCACTTCCTACTGAACTCATTCCTGATTAGCTGAAGTAATTTGAGTTTTACCGAATTCCACCCACGTGTCCAGAGCTGACTTTGCTGCCTTCCTGCTTATGCCACAGAGCATCTTGTTCATGTTAGTGAGGCAAGTTGGAGTAATTCAGCTCAACAAAGCTTGATCCTATAGAAATTCTTTAATAGCCTCTGGAAATTATTAAATGCTTCAATTAGAAAGATTGATATATTTTTTTGTTGTTGGTCTAAAATGTTCCATAGCTGTTGTTTGTGAAGAAGTATTTGCAGATGAATCAGGAAGTACATCCCATTCTCACTTTATCCGGATGAAAGTTTGGAACATTAAAAAAGTGCAGATTTGTAATGCATGCTTTGAACTAGTGTTAATAGGAATTTTCTTTTGTGGAGTATAAAGACTTTCACTTTAATGACAATTTAATATATTTAGTAGTAGTCTGATATATGGGAAGGCTGAGACATAGAATTCTTTTTGTTAACTAGAAATTCTTACCTGATTTACCGTTTCTTCATGCATTGTGTTTTTCCTTTGCATAATGAAAGTAAATTAAGAGGAAAACTATTTTGTGCCTGGGAAAAAAAGTAGTTAGACTACTCCTTTTCTTTTTTTTTAATTTACTATGTAGTAACCACCCTTCCACACCCCACACACCCCCATCTGGCTTCATGCTTCTTTGAGAAATATGTAATTAGAAGTATTGTTTAAGGTTTTGCTGTTTTCCCACTTGTGGGTCATACGTGGGTGGGTTTTCTTGTTTGTTTTTTTGGTTTATGGTTTGGGTTTTTGTTTTTGTGGGGTTTGTTTGTCCGTTTGCTGTTCACAGGTGTTGATTTCAAGAAGAGCAATTACTGGTTTTGGGTGTTTGGTGTCATGTCCCTCCCCAGTCTTACCATTGATACATGTACGCAACTCAAAATTTAATTTTAATATCTTGGAGTGATTTGGAAGATGGAGAAGGGAATTAGTGCAGAGAACAACATGGTACCAGGACTGCTGGGTTCTGTAGCCAGTTTTCATTTGTGACAGCTGTAATGAGTGTGCAGTCTCATGACCGTTACCCTAAGTACTTTTGTTCTGGCAAGCTGAGTAAAATAGATTTTGGGTGCTTTTTCTTGTTAAGGTTAGGTTACAGTTAGTTCATCGTGGCCTGTGTGAGGTTAGTGCTTTTATCCATTTATGTCATATTAATTACTGTTTACAAAAAGTTTACATATAATCCATGTTTTTGAAAGGAGAGGAAGAGAACTGATAATGAAACTAGGCTTGCCTGCAACAGAGTAAGAATTTATTTGCTAGTTTAAAGTGCAATTACAAGTCTAGGCTGCAAGCAATGCCTGTACATAACCCCAGAGCAGAGATAGCCTTTAAAAAACCAAACAAAACACTCCCGTCCATCTCTCTTTAACTTGATTTCTTCCCTTCTAATTTTTGCTGTTAGGCTTCTGTGTGGACAGAGAATTACTGTCTTAATTAAATAAGAAAAAAGTCCAGACTTTTATTTTATGATAATATACTGTAGTCATTTGTTGAACAAAATGGTAGTAAGCAAAATCAATGTTTTGCTTCCATATGTATCTATACGATCCTTTCAGGCCTTCCAAAAAGATGTATGGTAATGGTTGGAAATGATATGGAACGCTTTTAGGACAGTCTGTTTGGGCCTTGTGGTGTATCGACCCTTGAATACCTGTACTAAGAACTCTTTGGAGATGAAAGAAAATAGCAAGCTCGTTCTGTTAGACACTGGCAAAGGCCATAAAAAATAAATGTATAAATCATGAGAAATTGGATCTTCCTGATTCAACAGTACAACAAAATTATACCTAATAAAAATGTTGTTATTGAGCCTCCGTCTGCCAGCTTCCTAGATTTTTTTTTTTTAGCAGTGAATTCAAGGCATGCATTGAATATTAGAGTTGAAGATGCAGATGTTTCTCAGTTCCTTTGCATGGACCTTACAGAGAAAAGAAGAGAGGGCAGGAAAAACTTGTAGCTACAGTCTGACCTCCTTTCACAGAAATTCTAGTTTATTACAAGCTTTAACTGTAGCAAAATGGTTCAACTTCCTTTTCTGTGTATGACAGGAAATTGATCTAAAGTGGCTTAGAAAATGTGAGAACGCCATGAGTGGAGTATGCAGGGTTGGAAGGGGTCTCCTGTTGTTGCAGGCATTTTGCTTTAACTTGACATGTTTATAAAACAGTTTACATCTTAAAAGTTTAGGGTTTTTACCCCTGCTGATTTGCTTAAACAGGCACTGGCTTTTATTTTCAGTTACTTGTCAGAATATATATGGAAAAGTGATGAACCTAGTGAAAAGAGAGCTTGACATCAATTAAATTTAGCTATCTGTTCTGTGTTTCTGATTTCTGATACACTGTTTCCAGTATAGTTTTTCCAAACTTCCTGTGTTTTTTCTTTATTGTCCTTACAAGTTTTACAAGATAGAGATGATCTGTTTAAGAATACTGTTCCAGGAAAAGGAGGAATAAAATTTTGTATTACATCTTCTCATTTGTTGTCTTCCATTTTCATCACGGCCATTAAACTTTTTTTAGATGCTAGAAACTTATTTCAGAAAGCCTGTACGACTGTCTCAGTAGCTTATCTTGCTCAAGTATTTTAAAATAAATTTTGAAATGTCTCTCAGCTTATCTTAGCTTTATAAAACTACTATTATCTGCAACGCTGAATAAAATACACGTATTAAAATAGTCTTAAAAAACAAAAAGTATGCAATAATGCATTTTTTCTGTCCCGTCATTAAAAAGCTTCTATTGAAGCTTATTCCTAGTTTTTCTTGGTCCTGTTATTTATCGTGAATGAGCACAAACATTATTAATCATGTATATGTTGTGCATATGTATTTCATAAGAATGTGCATTCATCTGTGTGTACATGCGCAAGAATATGAGGTTTTTGCATATTTTCATATGTAAATGACTGTCTAAAGAGCAGTCAAACCAAGACAAGTCTTAAAGAATCCAGTTGATTCTACATGAAGCTTGCGTTTTCTATTTTATTGATATGTGAGAAGTGTGTATAGTGTTCCTTCTTCATTTTTTTTCTTTGTAATGGTATGCAACATCATAGTTGCAGCAATAGAAATGCATTTTTATGTTTTGAGTTTTAACCAACATTGAAAGGAGTCGATTCCACTGAACTCATAAAAAATGAATTCTTATTTTCAACTAGATGTAGCTGATAAATAACAAGTCAATAGGGAATATATTAAATGACACTGAGTGAAAAGCTTTGGAGTTTTCATTGTGGTGTTGGTAGGTCTGTTAAAAACTCTGCTAGCTGAACTTGAAGTTTTAAAGGATGGTTGAATTGGTTTGAATATTTTTGTTGAAACTTAAATACTGTAGAACCTTGCATCTAAAAATCACAGGCACAAAAATGGCAGGCTTGATGGATGGCTCAGCAGAAATGGACAGGGCTGGAGTAAGGTTTCATTTTGTTGGGTATTGTCGTTCTTAAATACACTACAGCATGCTTACTGTGTTAAATTCTGTTTTTCTAATTCATCATAGTAGCAAAATAAATCCATCATAAAAAGGTACTTTTTTCTTTTTCTGGTGTTTTTTACCTTATTTGTTTCACTTTCGTGTACATTTGCAAAATGTTACCAATTTGTGCTGCAAATTCTTGCAAATTACCTGGTGTTGTCAATATAGATTGATTAGAATTTGAATACTAAATGTAATAGGAAGAAGATTTAGAAAAGACAAAAAATGTGTCAAGTTCTGAACTCTGGATTGTTCTGTAATGACAAATGCTGTGAAAGAGGGAAAAGTCTTTCCAGGTGATGGAAGGGCACTGGTTACATTGCTTTTAAATGAATTGAGATTCTTGGCTTTTTTTCTGCCTTGCCATGCACACCTTCGTTCTGGTTTTCTGTTCACTGGTGACACATGCCTTATGGTTGGAGTAGGGCATGTGAAGCCTTTGCTGCAGATGCTTTATTGTATGTGAACAGCTGGTGATGTTTGAAAAGAAGTTCCTTCTGTTTCTATCAATTTTTCTCTTATCATCCACTAAAAAACAGAAATTATTTATGTCCACCTATCAAGTTTGAGGTTGTACCGTGATTGCAAAAAGAAAAATAAATCCTGCTGTTATAATGAACCTAGTGTTACAAAATGTTAGCTCCAACCAGTCTGCTCCTCCCCCTGACCCCCAATTGCTGATAACATGCTTAAGGAAAACCAGTTAAGCCAGACCTGATCTGGTCCATTTGGGCAGGTACTGCAGGCATGGGTGTCCGGAATCAAATGCTGAATGCATAAGAGGTTAGCTGGTTAATATTAGCAAAATAGTTTCCCCTCCTGAACATCTTAGATAAACTGGACCTGTTGTTTGATAACTGCATACATGAGCTGTAAAAGAAATCTGTATAACCAAATTTAAGTCCCTTTTTACTTGTAGATAAGAGGTTGCAAAGAATATTAATATTAATATTTCATTTGGATGCTCTTCAGCCATTTTTTAATTGTTCCTAGACGGTGCTTGGCATTGGAGAAAAGATGTTTTGATTTTGGTTTTCACTATATATATATATATACATCATTGTTCTTAGTTGAAACTGTGTTACCCTTTAACACTGGTATTTGTTTCTTTACACGTTGATTTTGGTAAAAAGTCTGAGCTGTGTACTTGCGTTAATTTTGTAGTGGGATAGAGTTATACCACTTTTGATGTTAGCAGCAGCCAGAAAGTACAGGGAGTTGTTTACAAAAGAGTCCCATCGATTCCCCTTTTCTGTGGAAGCATTCAAGCAGTAAGACCTGCACAGTCTGTTTGGCACAGTAGCTGCTCTCAGCTGGCCCTGTGCCCTCCTGCTGTTAGTCAGGGCAAAGGATGTGCCAGATCTCGGATTGTAACGGAGCAGAGCCTGCTTGCAAATCTGCTTGTAGTTAGCCTGGGGCCTTTTGGCAGCAGACTACAGCCGATTGATTTAGTTGCAATCCTTTTTCCTTAATATTTTCCATCTGGCCAACAATGACCTATAAAGACAGACACAAAACAGAGTTTGAATTATGAGGCGCATAATAGTAAAATGCTTCCAAATCTCGCTCTAGAACCTGCACCAACGGATCACTGCCACTGTGTAGCCAAGGGAAGCTTGTTCTAAAGCACTGTTGCACAGTGGTGATAAGAAAAAGCATTATTGTAGCTCTCAAGTTCAAAATTGTGTAATAGAGAAATGTGTATTCCAGTTAAGCTCTTAATGTGTTTCCCTTCTTGCTATTTGATGCTTTCTGTTGACCCTGAGAAGGAAGTGAAGCTCTCTCAGCGTAAGCTTCCTTGCACGCTTCTCTTGCCCATACTGCCCGGGCTAAATTGTGCCGTGGTGTCAGGAGCCATGCGAGAACTAGGGGTCGTAGAGCGGAGACCAGGAGGGCCAGGGAAGGAACGTGAATATGGAAATGCTTTAATGCACACAGCAACACGTTTGGGGATGTTGCATTCTGGTGGATGTTAACAAGGAGGTGATGTGCCCTGAGCTTTCACATCTGCAGGCATAGATTAATGCTGTCCAGAATGAGCTGTTTCCAGATCTGGGCTATTATCAACTTTTCCAATTCTGGTAAAAGCAGAATTCTTGCTCAGATTACAGTTATCTAAACACTTCTGTTCCTCTGTCTTTAAAGTTTGTATTCTTAAAGAAAACCTGTGAATTTATTTGTACAGCTCCATGAGTTATAGCAGTCCTGGCATTGCAAGCTTTTTTCTGTGCAGACTTTACCATCTTCACCTAGGAATGCTTGGGATGTAAAGGATTCAGTATTTTTCCCCAAAGGTAGCAATAAACCATGCACAGACTTTCACAGATCATCTTGGTCATAATATTTACAGGAAAGTTAGAAGTCAATTGAACTAGGAGAAGGCTCCAGAGTGTGACTCACATTCACACTAACTACAGGCCTAAGAGGCTGGATGAATCCTCCTGAAAGGGTGCGTGTTTCATGTCATTAGCTATAGTGAAACCTACTTGAGATCTAGGCAGTTTTTCTAGTTTAAAGGTGTTACTATTTTGTCTCACCTGTGGAGTCCAAAGCACAAGTAGTCTGTGCTGTATATTTTAACATGTGACAATTTATTTCATCTAGTAAGGTAATATTGCAACTATTCCAGGCCTCAGACATTTAGAACCTAGAACCCTAAATAGTTCCCTTGCGGGAGGAAGGGATGCGTTATTGTGTTTTTTTGTTTCTCCTTTTAGTAGAAATTTTCACTTGCTGACTCTGAAAACTATAATGAGATGTGCAGGGGCAAGGAAAAGAAACTTCTGGTGTCCTAGACTGAGTTTACCTCAGCTTTGAGTTACTCTGTACATTTCCTGAAGCTGTTGACTGTATAAACCAATGCAGGGCTCTTACCCGAGAGTCGCTTCTCTGCTGACAGTCCTTTTTTCTTGTTTCATCACAGTCTGCTGCCTGCTGCTTTTAATCGTAGCGGTAGTAAAATTGGGGATCTGAGTTCATGGATGTTGTGTTCATGGAAGCACAGCGAGAGGCACAAATATGTTACCGTCCGAGCACTGCTATAGTGTAGCAGAGCATTCTGGTTGGAAACTTTGTATTATTACAAAAAATAATAATGAAGGGCAAAATTAATAGCATAAGGAATCTGTGCAGAAGGGAGAAATGAGTCCTCATGATGGTTTTAGGAAAGAGCTAGAGGTAAGGATAGACAAATAAGATGCATCATTGAGACATGGGTTGAAGAAGTAAGGTAGACCAGTTAGGATTTTAGCTTCGTTTATAATATTCCATGCATGATTTTTGGTCATCATTTCCCTCCCCCGTTATAACTCAGGATAATTCTTGCCAAAATAACTAACTTTAAAGGAGAGAGATTTTTTTTTTTTTTTTATAAGACCAGAGATTAGATTTCAGATGGAAATTAGATTTCAGGTAGAACAGTTGCTGTCATGTAACAGTCCTGGGTTGGAACTGTCAATTTATTTAACTGAACAAACTTCAGGTAATTTTTATAGCTGTTGGCAAGTTCCATTCATTCTGAATGTTCCCTCTTGGAGCAAAAATTCCAATACTGGTGTAGTGAAAGTATCAGTTCTGTGCTATTGTCTTGCTGTTTTGGTTTTGTTGTTGTTTTGGTATGCCTCTAGGTAACGTAGAGTTCTCACCCCCAGTTTAGTGACGTGATCTTGCACCATTGGAGTGTCTTGACAGAACCTGTGAAAATGTGAAATAAGAACAGTATTTGCTTTCAGAGTATAACAAGTAAATACTCAATATAATCTTAGTTATGACTTAGAACTATTTGATGTCTCTTAACACTATTCTTCTCGGAGACCTAGGATCCCTTAAAACAACGCCCCCCACACCATTCCTTCTCATCCCTCTACGTTAACAGTCCAGGGCAATGCTAATTTAACTGACTTTTAGTGAATTTAAAGAATAGTGAAGGTGTGTCAAGGTAGTGTATTGCAGATTTTGCCAAAACTTTCGTCTTGACTGCAAGTCAAAACACTTTTGTAAAATACTAATGAGAAGGATCGCAATAGAAAATGTCAAGTGTTTAGTCGTACTAATGTGTTGCTGCTGGTGGAATTGGATAAAGCTAAGAATACTGTATTCTAGTCCAGCTAGTTCACTGGTCTTGCCTATTGACCAGAAACCAATTTTACTTAATTAATTAGGGCTTCATGTCATACCTTCTTTAGTTGCTGAACAACTGTAACAGAAGTAATTAAATTATGTCACTTTTTATTACCTTTGGCTTTGGCCGATTGGCTTGGAAACTTCCATTTTAGTGCTAATACAGAATGAATTAGCGCATCACCTTGGGGGAAACCCAGTTCCCTGGCATCAAAAAAGTAGGGAGGAAGTAGTTCAGTACGAGATGGGTAGATCTTCTCTTCCACAAATGGATCAATTTTGGGTTGCTGTCTGAAGGCTTACAAAATGCATCTGTCAGGAATGAGACCATCCTGTACTTGCTGACAGATGTATACAACACTTCCTCCAATCAGATTACATGGCAACTTCCTTCTTCAAAAATCAAGATGTGGCAGGAGCCCTCAGGTTATGCAGTGGTAATTGGAGAAGCGGGGGCTGTTCTGAGAGGTAGAACTGCTGAGAAAAGCTGCATGAGTTGACTCCTGCATATTGTTTCAATAGAAAATGTGATTCAGCCACACTGTAGTAATAGGAGAAAAGCTTTATATGGATTCGTAGAGGCAGTTTTATCTGGATTGTGCATGGATCTGAAAGAAAAACCTTAATTTGTAACCCTGGCTGTTTCAAAACATGCTTGATAAGGGACAGATCTTCCTCCAAATTATACAACACAAGTGTTATTGACCTAACAGTAAATTACCTTCATGTGTTTCAGAATTAATCAGTGTTGGTCCACCAGCTCAGAGTACAAAATGATTGTTGGCAATCTCCTATTTTAATAATTTTCTTAAACTGATTGTTAGACAAGAAGTCTTATAAATAAAAATTTTGCCCTTTAGCCTGTTAAAAGGCCAGAGAGTCTTCTTTGTTAATTTGTGTGTCACGTTTTCAGGAAGTCTGTTGATCAGGTTCATCGGTGGTGTTTCTGTAGGTGAAGAGTCAAGTACTAGCATTTCATACGCTTATTTTTACATCTAAATATATTTGTTGTGAATCCTAAAATCATTGTACACTGTAGTCATAGACAACCTGAAATCAAATATCAGACTCTTTACGGTCTTCAGTTGAAGGACTGCATTCACATCTTGTATTACAGGTGCTTATTTGCTGTAAGTAAAGTGATTCTTATGTTACTGGCCCAGTTTCTTGCATTCCCAAATTATGAATACCAAGTACCACCACAGCACTGAGAAAATAATGAATTCCTCGCTTGGCTCCTTCAGATGAGTTTTTGAGTTTAACTTCTGTGACTTACTACTGACTGACTTTGTCAGTACCTAACTTTGCTTATTTATTAGGAGACATGCAAACTACCACTGAGCATGTGACAACTACTTCACAGTAATGAAGTTCCCTCTCTGTGCAAGGGAGCTATAAAAGTCCTTGCTGCACTTAAGATTGTTTCTTGCTGATAGGAAACAAAAGTGGTTTGAAGAATATTACAGAAGAGGGGTACACGTAATTGATTTCTTCTCCCTCTGTTACTGAAATAGTCTCATTCCCTTCACCCATTTTCTCTGCAAAGAAAATTTACCAAAATGCAAAGAGTCAACGTAGTACCTTAGAATACTGTCTTATGAACACACAGAAGTATAAAGCTGCATTATCCAGCTTTGCTGCTTTGGTTTTGGAATGGTTTAATGCTGTCTGTTGAAAAAACAGGTAAGTCTGGGTTTATCAGTTTTCCTCAGTATAAATCTCCCCTGTATATTCAGAAATGGAATATTTGCTGTCTTGCTCCTAAAATGTTTGCCTCTTACTAAAACTTGTCTTGTTTTTATTGGTGTGATTCTCCAAGCTTTTTCTGAATCCACTTATGGTGCTGATCTATGAGACTGAGATATTTACCATGTGGCATGCTTTTTTAGTAAGTAGATACTACTTTCTATGGCTCAGAGGGCAATTAATTCTCTCTCATGTGGCACTGTAATTAGCCAGTGAAAACCTTAGCCTTCCTTCTGTGACTTAGCTAATTGATACTTACCTTCCTTAAATATTGATCTGATAGTTCTGATTATTCCACTGTAAATATAATTTTGTGTCCTAGTGAGTTGTTCTTTCCCAGAGATGGGCATTGGTCCTGGACGAGGCTGGTTGCTCTGGAGGTAGAGTGTGTTGGCCTGTTGGGAGTCACTTACCCTCTGAACCTGTTACAGTAATGGTGTGGATGGCTTTTGAGCTATATTTATTATGCTCAGAGTTTTGGGGACTCAAGCTTTTTTTTTTTTCTTTTTTTTTTTTTTTTTCTCCTTAGCTTTTGGCATAGGTTGATGTCTAATGACTAATTCAAAATACATGGGTAGAAAAAACCCCTCTGGTTCAAGGGTAAAAGGCCCTGGGAGAGACAGAGATTGCAGAAAACACCTGCTCAGCTCCAACTTTCCAATATGTGGCAAATGAGCAAAAGTCCTTACCAGCCTTTCAGTGTGGCTCTTGAACATAGAGGTGTGTAAAGTTTTTCTTCTCTATGGGAATTTATTGGCATTACAGATTGTGGTACAAAAGATGTCAAAATTCTGTGGCTTTCGGAGCTCACTACAGCAGTGTGCTGGAGCACATTGTGCATGTTGCTGATAGGGAGCACATTTGATTTATAACAAAAAGTTTGTAATTCTACTGAAATTTCAGCTGAAACTTAGTACTAGAGGGCATAGCTCAAGAAGCGCATACGATTGGAGTCTGTAATGAAAAGGAGCTGTTTCTCTCTGGTCAAGGAAAAAGGGTTAATTTGCATTGGGATGAAAAGGCTGTTCAGGATCTACTATTTCAACCTGTGATAGACTTAACAGTAGTCTTTGATCCCCAAATGAAATGTGATGGATTTCAACTGATGCCAGATGTCTCAAACCTAGTGGGATCTCTGATTGTCTGCCACATCTAGAATTCTCTCTTCCAGCACTTTCATGTGTGCTTTTAAACATGGTTTGAGAAGAGAGATTCCTTGACAAGCTAAGCCTTTGGAATCCTTTCTCTGTATTGTCACTTCAGTGGTGATCTTTAGGCTCTCATGCTGTCTAAAGCATCCTACTTTTTTGAAGTCAAACCTCATGTGCCAAACCACTCTACTTCCTAACTGATTTTACTAAGGTCCAGGAAATTTAGTCCCAGTGTAATCTGTAACTTTTCTCAGTTTAAGGCTGTTCTCTGCCCTCTTCTTATTTGTTAATTAGAGCATTTTTTTTGCTGCCCAAGTAAAAACATTGTTCAGTGTATTCCTGTTGACAATAAGTGGAATGTAATTGTTGTCTTTTTGAACTCCAAGGCTGTCTTTTTGCATTTCATAAACCTTATAAACTATCAAATGCTTCAGTATACTCATCTTCTCACCAAGTGTACTTTTATGGGATATTCTTTGCTTGCGGTTTTAATAAGAGTATAAAGATATAATTGTCAGTGTTTGCCTTGTAAATGCAAACTTTTTTTCTTTATGTACCTTTCTTTCATGTCGCTACTTCAGTCCCTTGCTCTCCTGTGTGCTTGAGAAGTTTCTTTCTTGGTCTTAAAATAAAAAAATTCCCAAAGATTTACAACATTCTCTTCTGAAAAGGAGCAGGAGACCTTATGATTGTGTTTGGGAGTTTATGGGGCTTCCCATTTAATTTTACATATACTAAAAAAAAACTTTTTTTTTTTTTCATAAGATAATGTATTTGATCTTTTAGAGTTAATCATCCTAGCATGCTAAATTTGAGAGGAGGTATACCTGGTCGGACATGCTTATGTTGGCTGGGTACAGTAAGAACTGCAGCTTTCTACTCCATTAAAGCCTTGTGTAGTAGGGCTTGCACTGTTGTAAAGCTGATCAAATTGCACAGTTCTTTTCTTCTGTCATCAGCCTGTGCCCCAGGCTTTAGAGATGTATGCACTCTCCAAAATCTACTTAAAGTTTTGCATTTTGTTTCAGCAGACCCTAGGTTCTGTCGTTTAAATGAATTCTTTTCTCCGTGTGGACTGACAGAACTGTCACTTGGCAAGTTTTCCCAATGGAATGAATAACTTGTGTGTTAGAAGTTAAAAATCTTTGATTTTTAAAAAGGAGTGATCTACCAGAGGGAAAGCAGAAGGCCCCCAATAACAGACCAGACCTTGAAGATACTTTTGACATAAATTAAACGCCAAACATTCTATCATAAAATTTAATAAGCTTTCTTAAATTTTGCAGTGATAGGTAATCCACAAAAAAAAAGCTTGACTATTGAAGATACTTAAAATTTTGTGCATTCTAAATTATGCCTATACTTATGTGTCAATGAATGTACAGTTTCTTTGTACAGAATATAGGATGTTAATATATGGACCTGTAAGCCAAAAGGTGTGGTATTCCTATTTTCCAGTCTGGAGCGTGATGCTCCAGGTTCTTAAAACACAGATTCTTTTTGTATAAAATGGCTTTCTGTGAAAGTCCAAGGCATGTTTTTCACAGAAAAGCTGTTTCTTTTTCAGACTGTAAAATTATGTTCTTTTCTTCCTTCACAGTGTTCCTGTGAGAAGCAGGGGAGGTTGCTGTGCGCTGGGTTGATAGATGCTTCACGATGTTGCATACTGTAATGCTAAAGTTCTTCTGAATTAGTTTTATTTACATAAATTCCACAGTGCAGCTGCAGTGGACTCCCCCCCCCCCCCCCCCCTTCCCCGCCCCCCAAGGTTTTAGAGTGACCACAAAGAAGCCGAGACAGGGTGACAGCTTTGTCAAACTCGGGCTTCAGTTCCATTTGGGCTGTCCCAATTAGATGTTTGCGTACTAACAAAAGGCACTTGGAATGGTTATCTCAAGCTGCCCTTGCACTTTTTAGCTTGACTAAAATGTAAAATTGTTACATCATAAATATCTTTGTTACAGTTTTCTGGCTTTGCGTGTTAAAGGGTGTCTGCAGCTCCTGTGAGCTGTCTTTTGTGAGAGACGCTGCTGCCGGCTCTCGAAAGCCACTGTAGCTGTTTGGGGAGCAGGAGGGGTTCGACAGTGGCATTTAGTGAACTCGGGAGTTGTCATGTCAGTGAGACTTGCTGTATCTGCTTATACTTGGTCACACTGGGTAGAAAAACAGGAAAGGGAATGTTTTAATTGACTTTTATTATTAATACTCAGTGGCAAGTCACCGAAGTAAGCACTTTCTGTTGACAATTCCATAGTATTAAGATGGTCCGTAAGATGAGATGTGTATGTTCCTTGTGAGCCAGTTCCGTGGGGTTAAATACTTCTAAAATATGTATATGGGTCACGTGCTTAAGCTACAGAACTTTTAACTGAATCTCATGGAATCGTGGAAAGATCACTCATGGGTAATAATCAAAGGGAAGTTTATAAAAAAATGGAGAAAATGCAAAATGGAAAGAAATCCTATGAGAGCAAGAAAAGGAAAAGATTTGGATGGCTTTCTACAATGGCAGAGGCACTCACAATGGTTTTGAGGTCTAATACAGACACAGAACTTTGAAATAAAAAGAAATAAAAGCTGATGTTCAAAAAGACTTTTGGCTGATCCTGTGGAAGGTAAGCCTGCATCTCATCAACATGCACAGATGTTGCTATGGAGATTTGTGGGTATGTGTGTATGTGTTTAAGCTTACAAGTGTGAGAATGTGTCAATAGACTGAGTCTAGAAGAGAGAATAATGATGTACTGAGTTCTGTAAGGTGTAGCGGAAGACACTGGGACACATAAATGGCTGAAATGGGAATTTAGCCTACGGAAATTCCCAAATGAGCCCAGAGATGCCTTGGTTCTTTCAAATGCATTTTGTAAAAATGCTGGAAACATTGGGTGGGGGAAGTAAAGGAAGGTGGGGAAAAAAATAAAGTAATGGTGCATTACTGCAAGGAAAACAGGCATATGAAGACTCGTCTCTCTCTTGAGGGGAGAAGAGGATTCTTTTTAAAAATATATAATTAAGACATTTGACTTAGTCTTAGCTGTTAATAAAGGTGCAATTTAAAAACAATTAAAACCCGGGAATTGACATTTTTAATGAAGGGAAGGAAAAAGTGTTTTTATGACTGTGCCTTTGCTGTTTAAAATTGTGTCGGCATAAAACCACTGAAGAGCATGGTGACTGACAAACATAACTTAGCTCATCATCAGAATCTGCAGTCACCATTATTAATTTAAATAGAACATGATTGCTAACATTAGGAATAATGCTGTCCAAGAGGAATATCAGTAGTTACCAGGTACAGGAGGATGGAAAGAAGCAGTATTACTTCTAAGTATAAATTGCAGAGTGTTATCTTTAAATGCAAGAAGCCTTAAGATAACTGGTCTCCAAGAGACTGTAAATTTTGATTCATTTTCTGTACTCTTTCTTTCAAACATGGTGGTAGTGGGATTATCCACAGAGATGCCTTCTGAATTCCAGACACAAGGATCTATCATTTGTCCTGCAGGTATTATCAAGTACCTTGAGTCAGAAAACTTATGTTCTGCTTCACCAGGAATGTTCATTGGGTCAATACATGGAAATTAATAATGATAGCAGCAGTAATAATAGTAATAAACTCCATCTCTTTTCAATTTTCTGAGTCTTACCTGAGATTTTGCTCTTGCCCGTTACTCTCCTGGAGGATTTCCATTTTGGAACAGTGATGTTGCCTGGAGTGGGTGTGGAGATTGCACTCCTATTGATACAAGTCACTCAGATCATACGAGTGAGACCATGCAAGAAAAGGTGTTTCACTCATTAGACCAACACTTTGACACATGAAACCCTGCTGGGCTTCTTAGTAATTTCACTGCCACAACTAAGTACTAGGTCATCTATGTTTTGAATTAATTATTCAGAGTCCATAAACTGAAGCACCAGTGTATTTTATTGATACATGCACAAGTCATGCTGGCAGAAAAAATACTTGGCCTGAATTTCCTCTTCGTTACAGTTTTGTCAATCAGGAGTATTTTCAGTGAAGTTAGTGATGATGCATGCTATGGTTTATATAAGAGCCAAGCTCATTATTGACAGAATTAAGTATTCTAGGCCACTGTAGATTATTGTACTGAGGAAAAGGTCAAGATTCAGGAACTCTCGAATCCAATCCTGGCTAATACAGACAGATTTTGTAAGCCTGTCACTACAGAGAAGTATGCCCATCTGTAAAATGGAAATGACTGTTCTGTTTTGCATGGGAGATGGCAGTTGGTTATGCTGTTATCAAAATATATAGTATGTGTTATAAATAAATACATGTTAAAAATTCTACTTATGATCCATGTGAATGGAAGGAATAAAAGTTGTGTGTGCTTACAGCTTAGTCTATTAGGAGATGCTACGTTAAATATGTTGTCAGACTAGTTATTTAGTCTCATTAATTTCAAAGGACAAAGATGTATGCACAAAAATGTCATTCTGCCTATATATGGACTGGAAGTCATTTTAGTACTCTGTAGAAATTGTGTGAACTAAAGTGGTGCTTGTGTTTGTAGGGTTCAGTTACCAAAGGTACCACAGGTGCCTTTCCAGAAGTGTTTGCTGTGCTTTTTCATGGTGTCAGCACACCAGTAAAATTGAATACTGGAGCTGTCAATGTTAAAGATCAGTTGTATGAACAGTTGCTGTGGTAATTAGAAAATCTTTATCAATAATTTTTAAAGGTACCCCTTGCCACTGGGGTTTTCTGCTACTGTACCGGAACACGTAGCATTTTTTCTGTCAAAGTTCTCAATATGCTTTCAAACTCTGTAGTGCTCCATGGGAGTTTGCTTTGCTGAGCTTAGCTTTCACCATGTTCTTGCCCACTTCAGTTATCTTGCTGTCTCTTCCTCCTTCACGGTTCTCTGTTACAGCTAACACTGGAAAATCTCTGCCTTTTTAAGTTGACTTTATTGGAGATTTACCTTACTAACAGTAAGTAAAATTCCTAGTTCCATACCATGTTTGCCTGTTTTCCCAGCCTCTCTACACTTGACCTTGGCTGTACATGGTATTTGTGAGATAGCTACGGTGATTTAGAGTGGTGCGTGCTGTAACTTATGACTCTCCTTCATTCTAATGAGCGCTCAAAAAATATCAAAAGAGATGATAATGGTGAATTTTTCACATTTCAAACAGAGTGTATTTATTATCCAAACCTCTGTTCATTAGTAGTCTCTCAGAACTGGATAAGAAACAGCTGTTTTTTCTTGAGGAAGGCACCTTTTAATTGATGCCCGTGTAGATATGCTGCTTAAAGATTTCCCCGGTGCTGTTCTTAGAGGTGTTGCATTTTCTTACTCACTCTTGGGCAATTCCATTTGGCTAAATTAGTTGCATGTCTTTACATCTAGGCAGTTGCCTATCATCTTGGTTTTCTATATACTTTGTTGGCTTTTGTTTTTACTGGAAGGCAATCTTTATATTCTGATGGAGATAAACCATTAGCTCTTACGTGTTGGTGCAGCTTGAAGTCCCATAACTTATTATCAATGAGCACTTCATTTTACATAGGAAAGTAGCCAAAGAACTGTCCTAAGATTATGAAGCATGATCCTTAAATCTAACAGCAAGCTAAGGTGTTTTCAAAGGGCAAAGTTTACCTTCATTTGAAATCCAAAACTGGGTAACTGCACGGTACGCTGGATACAAGAGCAGTGCAGTGAAATCTGTAGTGCCTTCATGTATAGTTTTTGCCATAGGCTATCTTATATTTTTGACTGTAGATACTGAAAATTTTATTTCCAAAATTGCCTATGACAAACAGGCTAAAAGAAGGCTTGGACTACTAGTAGATTAAAACAAGGCATCATTTTTTGGTGTGCTATTGTGGCCTTTCTGCTTTATATCCATAGGTACTGTTTGCCCTGGCTAAATTTAAAGTGTTACTTTCAATTAATGTTCCCTAGCGTGAGGGGGAAGTAGATTGTAAACAATGCTAATAATCAATGTTTTTTAAAAGCTTTATGTATTGTGTTTAATGAGAATAGAAGGATCCTGAAAATCCACTTTTCTGCCTAGTTTCATTGCATTTGGCAACTTAGTATCACTAAAGAAAGCTCTATTGCATCGTCTCTTACTGCATCCCTCTTGCTGGGGAATGACAGTATGTGCACGTATGTGTGTGTGCACGCATGATGTGTGTTGAGTATATATATGTGCATATAAATGCAGTTGCTTTATTTCGAAAAGTGTCAGCTTAATGTTCTCCAATTTCAGTCGCAGTCCTTTCTGGAGGTCAGAAAACGTGACCTCACATGTGCTGCTGTGATAGAGTAGTTTTTTCCTTTCAAACGTTAAAGCGCACAAGTGGATTAATATGTTGAAAAATTCAAAGCTAAATTGACTGCAGTACAGCATTTTCATCTGTGTAGCAGCTAATATTGGGTGATGACATTTTCTGTTCAGTGGAACGTTTGAAGTATAGATTGGACTTGTGAGAGGAGGGCTGGCTGGCAAGTTGTACCTTTTGCAGCTGTCGTGCGCTGGTCATCTGCATCCTCCTCCTTCCCCAGCCCCTTCACTTGCTGTGGCGTCGGGTGCGTGGGCTCTGCTCCCTGCCAGCCTGCTCTGGGAGACGTGACCCGCTGCCCAACGGCAAACACCCTACCTGGGATGGCTGGGGTTTGTTAGCATGCTAATTTGCTGCTTTTTATACCTTTCCTGTTGTCTCAACCTGGCCTGTCAGTTGTTGGTTTTGCACCACTGTTCTTTAAACACTACATTTTGGAAACATTTGTATTTACAAGCTGCAGTGCAGCACTGTTGTCTTAACGTTTTGACTGACCCTAATTGCTATGACACATGTAACTAATGATGTTTTGTACTTTCAAGGAGTGCACTAAAAAGGTGATGACATATGAGTTACTGAATAAGGTACTGTGCAACTTGTGCAGTAGAGTTTGTGCAGACCTTATGGAGCATAATAAGCAGTTTTCCTGTGCTCGTACTTGTTTCCCGTCAGACTGGCCTGTCTCCAGCACTGGGGCTGCATCGCACGCTGAGGGTTCAGAGGGAGAGAAAAGCGGCATGCTAAACCCATTTCTCAGCTTGAGGAAGCCTAATTTGATTAGGCTTTGGTTTGATTCTGGTGACTTGTGGCAAATATATCGCTATATGTGTGTGAGAAAACTGAAAATGGGTGTAAAATTAAAAAGAATTAGAATCTCAGATTGCCCTTTTATTTTTGTTTACTCTTCAACCACGGTCTGATTTATGCTTATTGGAGCCTTTGAACTTCAGCTCCCTTGAAGAATCTCTAGTCTATTGCTTTTTTGATGTTGCTTGAAGGGGGTTGGGGGTGTGTGCGCGGGTGCATGCGCTCACATGCTATGGTGCTCTGGGCAATTTCACTCCAGAGCGCTTCCCTTCCTTTGTTTAACCTATGACCTGTGAAAACAAGAGTTAATCAAAAGTTCTAAGGTAGCTAAGAGGAAGGGGAAGTGTTTGGTTACAAATTAAATATGAGCAAGTCATAAGCCATAAATCTTCAGTAGTGCTACCAGTTGTGCTACTTAAGTTGCATGTGGTACAGAAAGTTTTTGGTTATAAATCCACCCTCCGTTTCTTTTGGAGGGGGTGTTTAAAGGCTGCCTCGAGGATTTGCTTTTTTTAAGAAAAAAATCCACATATTTTCTTTTTTCCTTTTGGCAGAGATCTAGAAACAAATTCAGATAACTATATTTCTTGACTACCACCCACCCCACCCCACCCCCAGTTTTAACTGGTCACAGTTTGGTCTAATAAAAGCAGAACTGCTTGGAGTAGTAAACACGTGGAATAAGTGATGAAGTAAAAGTATCAAAGATGGCAGGATAAATTAGTTTTCTAATGCATCCAAAGCTTTCAGGGCGAGAAGGATCCTGAATTCTGCAGTGGCAAAGGAGGGAGGTGAAGACTGAAGTGAGATGACCTATGTAATTTACACAGTTCTGTGGAAGGTTTGTTTGGTTTATCTTGTCTTGAGCAAGAGCTACACAGATCCCTGTGTGTTGTATTGGGTTGTGTCTGCTTCAAATACCAGCTGATTTCCTCAACTTTGAAACTGTGAAGCTTCTCTCCTCAACATAGGAAGGTATTCTTAAAATAAGAAAAAGCAGCAGCTATGATGAGATGCTAAACCATTATTTGGAAAATGTGGATTAAAATAAGGAAGACTTAAAGGACAATCATGAAGTTCATTATAAGATACTAGTGAAGAGAAAAGGGAAAGCTGACAAGGAGTGTGCAAGTATAACAAATACGGCTATACCTTCCCTTTTGTTGTATGGAGAGTTTGCTGATGTTTTGACATTGGGTGAATATGAGACTTTTGGGGCTATTTTTATTAGAATCACAGAAGCTGGTTTCTAGGTATTGAGCGAAAGAGTTGAGATGGGATTGGCTGGGGTAGTCTCACGGATAGAACCTACAGATTTGTCATGTTTGGTGTATTGTGGTAATAAAGAAAACTCCCTTGAATCTGTAGTGGGATAAGGTTTAACTGTGAACAAACAGGCCCCCGACAGGACCCATAAGTAAATCTCTGAAGAAAGAGCACAACCTGACCTTGGTTTCAGAGCCCAGCGTTGTCCCTGTTGGGTACACGGACCGTTCCTTGTGAACGGTGCTGGGAGTCCAGTCCGTCCTCACTCGTCGCGCTGGGGCTCAAAGTGAAGTGCAATTCCGGCAGGTAGAAGCTGAGGTGACTTGCTTTTGTTTATTGCTTTTATACTGATGCATACATGATAAACACAACAATATTTTAGAAGATTCTCATTTTAATTCTGTATGTGTAGTTTTGCAGCAAGGCCCCTGAGCAGTTAAGTAGAACTTTACACCTTCCTTGGAAAAAGTTTTGGGTTCAGGGAGCTTTCTGCCTTCTTGGTTTGCTGTCTCTTCGAACTCTTCTGATAGATGCCTTGCAAGGATTTGTTTACCAGGTTCTTAATCTCTACTTAGCAGATATGTTTTGAGAGGATTTCTTGTTACTCTTGTAATGGCTTTTAACTCTGCTGAAGTTTATTTAACTAGACAGAAAGAAAGAAACTTATCTTCTAACTAATCCTTCTTGATTGTTTACAATATAATGCCAAACTTAAATGCTGTTTAAAGTGGTAATTGTCTGTCTTTCTGCTCTATTCTAATACATAGTTTGCAAAGATGCTTAGAGTATATTAATTTAAACGATAATACTGTCATATAACACAAAAAGTTAAGTTGCTTATCGGTATATTTTGATAAGCTACTTACATTTTACAGTAGCATTTGCAGGCTTCAAACAAATGTTCGTGATGGAGAGCCATTCACTTTATCTGTCTCGTATATAGCTTCTCACTTCATTTATTACTAAAAGCTGTACAGTTAGGAACCGTGGGGCACTCAATTCTTTATAGTTGTCAGGATGTAGTCATATTTTATAAAAACTTTAAATCCTGTCTAACTATATCAAAATAGAATCCATTTGCTTCAGAAAGCATCTGTGATTAAAAGAAGAATCAGTTTGTGCGTCACACAAACTTGCTTTCCTATCTGCTGCAGCTGAGGAGAAGTTCCTTGCTGGTATTGGAGCTGAAAAAGGAATTGAAATGAAGAACTGTGTCATGAAAATAGGGCACAGAGTCGTACCAAAGCATACCGTAGTGAAAAGTAACGTCTTAGCTGTCTGTCTTACTTTGTGGAATGGAAATGTAATGTAAATGAAAAAAGATGTGATTTTTCAGCATGTTTGTCTTTTAGTTTTGTTTCTTTATTTCTTTTGTAAGTTGAGTGCAGTTTTGCTGAAGGTAAAGTTTCTATTTGACCTAACTAAGGGCTGGGCTTAATACAATGATGGAACAGATTTGACAACAGTTAAAAAATGAGATACTGGTTATGCGGTTTAAAAAATGCAGTTGTATCATGATTCAGACCAAAATAACTGTCTTCAATCTACTAGGACTCTCAGCAGCTGTACAGATTCAGATACAGGCATTCAACAAATACTTTGGGAAATAGTTATAATTAAAAATGTTCCACCGTACGTGAACATCAGTGTGGATTTATCTTACAGGTTAAAACCTTCCATTGGATTTGTATGTTTGTTACTGACAGGGTGAGAGGGAAGGTGAACTCCCAGCACTCACCTGCCTGACAGTGAAGTTTCTTTACAGCTGGTGCTACATTTGATGCTTGGTGCCTACAGGTGGCTGGAAATGCTGGGGAAGAGTAAATACTGAAGCTCAGTCCTCAAAAGAAAGGGATGCTTCAACCTTCTGGTAGTGTTCGCCTTCAAATGGAAGGTCTGATGTGGCTTTCCTAACAGATATTTATAAAGTGTCATGTCCAGTGGAGGCTGTTGTTAGGATGCATCTGTACAGCAAAGGCCAGCAATCTTGAATTTATTAACTGAGATTTAGCAAGTTAAACGTATGCTTTTTCTTTTTTTTTCTTCTTTTTTTGTTTTTTAGTTACCTCCCGTGGTTTGAAGTCTTTTATAAGCTGCTCAATATCTTGGCAGATTATTCAGCAAAAGGACAGGTATTATTCTAAAATACTAACTCTTCTTTTCCCTGCCCCAATATCAAATGTGGGAGTGAGGATGAAAACAAGCTGTTTTAAGAAGTGCTTATATCAGAGGTGACCATGTGAATTATTGATCTGTATGGTGCAGTAATACAGAAGATCATATTCAGCCAAGCTGAAAGCTTGGCAAGTACCTTTGAAAAGTAAATATGCTTTAAAATTATTTTTGGGAAAAGATAAGGGTCAAGAATGTGACTGTGGCTCCAGCATAAGTTATTAGTTTCTCTGCAGTCGCCCATACTGTGCAGGCTTTTTGATTACCTGAACTGTATACAGCATATCCGTGCAATTCCTGTATTGCAGTTTCATGAGTCTTTGATAGATATCTTGTCCAAGTTTACTTGTCCCGTAAAGTAAGTGCAGAACCAAGCTTACCGATGCAAAATACTTACCCACATAGCATCATCTAGCCTAAGCCCTTCAGATGTGTTTTGCTTTTAAAGCAAAACAAAGAAAATTCAGTCTAAAGATAGTGGAAAAAATGTGAACTAAATCCTTAAAATTTGGTTCTAGGTTTTTAAATGATGATTCATGATACAGAGAAAACACATCTATGATTGCAATACCTAGCCTAGTTGCATGTGCTTAAAATATTGCGAGTATAATCTTCCCAGTTAGTTTGCTGCTTTGATTTATTACCATTTAGTGGTAATAATTGTATTTTGCATTTATCAAAATCATTTGCGTTTGAGGTAGAATCACTTAAGATCACATCTTTATCTAAAATGGTTTAAATACATTTGGCTTTACCCTCAGCTAGTGAGTTGTTATAAAAAACTTGCAGTGAAAACTGGCTTGCTCTGAGTTGAGTAACTGTGTAGCGCATAGGTTGGTGACCCAGTATGTTGCAGAAATATGTAGAAATACATACGAAAAAAGTATTCTAAAAAAATCAAGTTATAAACCCCAACTGTCAGAGGAAACTACACTTATTTCTGTTCATAGTCTAATATATAAATCTATTTCATATTTCTCATGCAAATTCTCTAAGCCCCCAATTCCACCAACATTACGCTTGCCCTTCCATCTTGGAGTTGTAGCAATACCTACTTAGTATTTCTTTTTTGTGTGTGTGTGTGTGTGTCCCTCTTTCTTATTTCAGGATAGTCAAAGGAGTGAGCTCCTAGAAACATTTCATAAACTTACCATCCCTGAGCCAGGAACCTCTGTTCATCTTGGAGTGGTAAGTGAAGTGGGAGAGATGTAAACGAAGGTGTTTAATTTTCATTACATATCATAATAGAGGAATGTCAAAAGCAATTCTCCTTTTTGTAACTTGGTACACAGATGGTGTTTTCTTGTGAGGACGCAGAGCTGTGAAATTCCCCTTTTCACGTTTGGGGCCCTCTGTTTCCCTTTCCTTAACCTCAAATGTCTTTGAAATGCTGTTCTTTGGTTGGAGGAAGATTGTGTATATTCCCCATGGAAATTTCTCACCATATCGTCTGTGACCTGCGAGAGGTCACAGAGCAGCAACATGACATTTATTGCCCGCACTTCCCCAGAACTCCTATATCTGGCAAGTATGCAAGGGGGACAAGACTGGGAAGCAAACAGTCACGTACCTGTCATGGCAGCTTTTTGAGTATTAACTGTTTATCACATTTTCTGATTCCTTCTTCTTTTCCTCCCCCCAAGAAAAAAACTTGCACAAAAAAGGATTTATTTCATTTTTATATCTTGTGAGAAAATTAATAAAAGAACACTGAAGGAATAGATGTGGGTTTTTATTGATGGGGTTGTATTTTGAATTTAGTCTTTTGGGGGTTTTGTCTTCAAATTCGTTTTTGCAGAACAATCTTGTGTTCCAGCCTGTAGTGAAAAAACACTGAAGATGCACGTTACTGCAGTTGCCAATTAGTCATTTAGAGTTCACATGGAAACTAGCGGTGTGTGCAGCCACAGTTCTCCCTCTCATTTCCTTTACTCTTTCTTCTAAAGTACTTTTTGGCAACAAGCAGCTTACTCTCATCACTTCACCCTGTAATGTCAGTCGACAGGTAACAGTTGTTTGGCCTTGCTAGGTCACCAGCTGGCAGTAGAAATGTCCCAGTCCTCTTGAGGCTAGCTCTTTTATCAACAGCATCTCTGTTTAGGGGACGAGCTGTCTCAAAAGGCAATGATCAGTTGGGATATTTCGTTTTTTTCATACCAGTGGTTTCAAGGAATGCTGCCAGTCTCCCCTTGTCTCAGACATTTCATGGGTGATGAAGCAAGAAAGGATATAAAAAAGCAGCCAAGGGACTGTTAGCTGTGGTGTCTTTATGCATTTTATTTTGGCTGTTTACAAGTGTATTTTGGGGTCAGGGTGAGTTTCCTATATATGATACAGTTGCGTATGCTATTCCTGTATCTTTGCCTTGCATCTTTTCAACTAAACTAAAACAGTGATATATCAAAAAGCAAAAATTGTGTTTATTATGTCTAGTGTCTATATTCAGTGTAACTGTTACACCCGCTTGCTATTTCGGGTTATAGACTGTTGAGAAAGCACTGAAATGTTTGAGATGTATATGCAAGAAAATTGTGTCAATTGTGGAACTATTCCAAGAATATAACAGCCTTAAAAGCTTCAGTAAGTAATTAATAAGTAGCCCTAAGACAAATTGTGAAAGTCTTAAAAATACTATAAATTGTATACAACATTGATTTACAAAAGCAGTTTAGTCGCATTCGCTCTTTTCCTTTCCCAAAGCCCTAACTAAGAATCATGCAAGTCATGCGTGATCAGATTGGGAACTAGAGTGAACTTGGTCTCTTGGAATGCAGACAATTAAAAAACCGTAACAGTATAATGGATTATGAAATTGCAAGGCCAGTGTAGTCTTTCAAAATGTGTTATTTAAGGCGTATAAAAATGACCTAGAACTTAAGCAATATTTTCAGGTAAGTCGGATCAAAACTTCAGGACGCGTTTCTCAGTAAATTTCCATTAACTTCACCATCGTCTTGAATGAAACTTCCTGCTGCTGCAAGTCGGAGAAGGACCTGCTTGCTGCTGTTTCCTGTAGTCTGTCATGCAACCTGCAGTGGGCTGTGAAAGATGGCTTGAATTATAGGCTGCCTTGGAGTTTCCTTGGCATATGTCATACATTGTGTGAGTCTGTCTGTATCAGCGTCTCTGAAGAACAAAAAAAAAAAAAGTAATCTAACTTTTCAGGAACATTTGATACTTTCTATTTTAATGCATTTCATATTGCATGTGTGATCTGAGAATCCATGCTTTTGAAATCCATGATAAACAAGACATGCTGGTAGTTGGTAACAAATGTTCTGTCATTTTTACTTAGTTGAGCAACTGCTATTACTAATACCAAGCATTAAATTTAGATTGCTTTTGACAATATTGCAATAATCAATTTTTACTCTTTTTTTAGCACTCTTACTTTACTGTGCCTGACATCAGGGAGCTTCCTAGTATACCTGAAAATGTGAGTACTCTAGAGGACTGTGCACTTAACCATTTCTATTTAATGTCAGCAGCAAAATAGATAACAATTGTTACTTCTGTTTGGCCTACTAATAGATTATATTCTGTAAAATATTGCTGGATGTTGAAGTGAACTTTAGGTGGTTAATTTATAATAAGTATTGGGCGGAAAATGTTATGTTGCTAACTGCAGGAGTACATGACTAACAGGCCTTTTGAAGTACAACATACCAGTAGAATTTAATGTTTGCCATTTCAATTAAGAGAAGATACCAAATGAACAGGAAATTGACAGCATAATTATCTTAAGCTGTAAGTCAAGATATTTATTTTAAAAAATATAAAGCTTTTATTAATATCACCACTCTGTTATTACTTGCTCTTAACATTCCATGATTTCTTGGTTCTGATAAGTGAGGGAACTTGAAATACACATATATAGTTTTAGTCTTCACAAAGTTGGGAAAGAATAGTGATTTGGTAACAGTGTGTAACAGTGTGGTGGTGTTTCAGACCACAATCATGGAGTTAATTTGTGTGAAAACTTGCTCACTACAATAAGTCTATGAAATTCTTGAAACTAATCCTAAGGCAGCTTTGTGATTGTCATTTGAATGAGTGCTGCGGGAGTCATCCTTTACGTAAAAATGCAGAATTATGGTAGAAAGGAATTTCATCCACTTCACCAAGACTTTATGTCAAAAAGAAGACAAGAATCTGTTGAAGTATTTCATCTTTACAGATAATTTGAATCAGGGTTTGTTTTCTTCTCGTAAGTTCTGAAGAACTGCTGTTTTAAAAGAAACTTAATAATTTCACAACTAAAGAAGCAATTGGTTTTTCTTCTGCATCCAGACTGACATTTCCTTCTCCCCTTGCTCTCACTGTTCACATAATTTTATTGTTTTCTTGATGTGTGAGACTTGAGCACAACATGAAACTAAAGCTAAAAACTAAACTTGGGAAGTAGTTGTTGGAACCTGCTGGAGAGATAACATACTGGTTTGAAATGACTATTGTTTGAAAAAATGTTTCAATATTTTTTATTCATTAAAGTGTTACGGCTACTTATTAAGTGAAGGCAAGAATAAAATCTTGATAGTACCTTCAGTGTAAGAGTTTGATGTTCAAACATCCATATTGCTGGTATTTAAGGAAGATCAAATACCACTTTGGTATTAATTTGCCTCATTCTTTAAGATGCTGTGAGGATTCAGATACCATATATCCTTACATAAAGCATTTTGTTTAAGTTCAGATGAATATCTAGGGCCTTTGCTTTAAAGGTATAGTATTGGCTGTAGTAGCTCAGGCAGTCATTCTTTTCTTTGTGGTAACATCTTCTGTATCATAGCTACACAACAGCATTCAAGAGCTGACAGTCTGCATTTGTGATTAAAAGCTGAAATGTATTAAGGACAAAGTAATAATGGACAGATTGATACGGGTAGAAAAAAGCAGATCTGCTAATTGTACAGTGAAACTCTGCTGAAAGAAGGACTTAAGAGACCACTAAAAATGATCCACTTGTTAGATGGCTTTCTGAAAATGTCAAACATACCTGGTTTCTTTAGGTCCACTCTTTCAGAGATGTTTTAAACCTCACAGAGTTGTCTTCTGTGTGTTTCAGCATGCCTCAGCTTTCTAGCCAGATGATAGGTCTGTGGGAAGACAATGCTGGCATTTGCTTCTCTTACATACTCTTTAATATGCTCCTTCTATGTCTCTTAGCCAAATTTCTATGCCTGACATCTCAGTTTTCTTTCTCAAATGTTTTGCGGTCTGCCTTAGCACCATATACCTTAATTTATGGCATGAAAAAAAAGGGAATCGTCAAGACATTTCATCTTTTTTGTGGATGATTTGTATAGCAGTTAACATTTGGGATTTTTTGTTTCTGTTTTAAAATATTGTTGCTAGCTTTTCTGTGTTGTAGGCTTTTCATACTGACATGTATCCTGTCAGTAAATTTGATAATGTGCTCTCTCTTCTAAGGTGCTTTATTTTTGTAGAAATGTGATCCATTAGGAGTAATTAAAGAGTCAGTTCCTGAATCTTAACCAGCTATCAAATCCTGTCCTAATCCAGACATGAAGTTACTTGTTTATAGGGTTTATATTTTATGTTCATCTCTTCTATGGTAACCATCTCACACTTTAACAATTTTTGTTCAATAAGCCTCAAATCACCTGGAGAGCAAGGAAGGAAGTTCTTTTTCCATTTTGCAGACTGGCAAATTGGAGGACAGAGCGAAATGAGCTAGTAACAGTGAGAAACCAGTGGCAGGGATTAAAAATAGATCATCTGCCTTGGGCCTGCTCTAACTGACATGGAACAGCTTAATAACACAGTACATAGTACAGGCTTCAGGAAGGATAGCTGTATTTATGCTCTGTTGGTTATGTCTGCTGGTGATGTTGTGTTATATTCAAAGGTATGAGTCGGCTTCCCAAAACATTTGAGCTGGAGACATGATGAATGCTCGTGAATCAAAGGCAGTTATAAAAGCAGAGGCCTTGGGCCAGAAGGAGTTGGAAACCCTTTGAAAGCTGAACGCTCAGCCTTCATGGCAGGGAGTGCCATGTGATGCTAAAAAGCATCCACTTTGAGTCACTGAGTGGGGCTGATGTGCCTCAGAGGGAATGTGGCTGTTTTGCTGCAGGTACCCTGTGCAGTGATGTCACCGTGAAGGATGGACTCTGCAGTGTCAGGGGTGACCCAGGGCACCTCTGGGAATAGAAGGGGAAGGAGGTTTCGTTCAATTAACAGATATGTGTGCCCATATAGATAGATATATACACACACAAAATTAAAAAGCTAGGGCTCATTCTAGGAAAGAAAAATAATAAAAATCAAATCCATTGGTCTAACTGTTGCAGTTGGCTGTCTTCTATTTCTCAGGCATTTTCTTTTTTTTTTAATAGTGTAATTTCTTATGCATCCGTTAATGCAAGTTTCATGTAGAGTTGAAGCATACTAGGAAATAATACAAGGGCATTAAATGAGCATAAATCTTCATGGATTTTAATCAATTGGCATGATTTATTCAAAATTCTATGTATCTTATCAGTAATTACATTTTAAAACCTGTATTAGCAAAAGTTGTAGTTCGGCCAAACATTGAAGTTGTGTGTAATGATTAATGGAGAGCTGCACAGAACTCTGTTTGGAATGTTAATAAACTTCTGGGAATGATCTGTTTTCATGCCAGATCAATATGTTTAAGGAGTCGTGAAAACATTTAGCATGGACACTTTTATGTAACAGCTAAGCATTCTCTTTTTTCAGAAGACTTAACTTATATGAAAGATTCATAAATGCATTGTGACTTCAGAAATAAATTGGGTTCGTTGCAGGAAATACAGTGCCAGTCTAAATTTCCTAGTAGTATCTGTTGTGTTTCAGAAATACCAGGTAAGTTAGCAGTCTGAAATGCTGACGTTTTCTTGGTGGTGATGTTCTGGTGTGGTTTTGTATCACTGAGTCCTTTATTTCAGAATGCCTGATTTTTCACTTTATAACTTATGTCTTTTGCTACCTGTTTTTCTTAAAATCACACCCTGCCCCCCCCCCCCCCTTTTATTTCTGTATTTACACTATTTGATAAAGTGTATTGTCATCATTATTTTGTTCTCCTAAACAACAGCATGGCATTATAAAAGTGTGTTAGCTGCATACCAGATTACCTAACCTATGTTAGATTTTGGAAGTGTGATATTTTAAAGAAAATGAGCTTCTAAATAAGATGAGGGATTTCCTATAGGAGGATGGAGTGGGAAACCTGACTCTGTTTGATGGACTTGTCCTAATAGGAAATCTACTGAAGTCTTGTAAATGAAGCTGTTCAAGAGCAGTCCAAAATAAGTGACCTATAATCCATGTTACTGTGTTTGAGCTTCACTCTTTGCTGAAGAGAGAGCTCATCAGTTTGTTCCTTCAGTGAGAAATTCTTCGTTAGATGATGGAGGAAAAGTACATTAATTCTTTTTTTTATCTCAAAAGTTAATGTGCGTGTGCATTTACTGGTACGGGACAACAAATGATCCAAATAGGTGAGTGATACAGGAATGAACTTTCAAAGAAACGTAAGGGAATTTTGTAGCACTCACAGTGAGTTTTGAGAGAAATAGCGATATCTGTTCCCATATTTTATTTTGAAAACCCCATGTTTTACTCCCCCAAGAAAGGCTTAAATCCTAGGAAACAAAATACACAACAATTATACTGCAAATTGGAATGCTTTCATTTGTATTTATTTAACTCATTCATGGTTTTGTCACTTACGAGACATGTCTTTCAAAATACATGTGTAAGTCCCAATTTCATCTTCAAAGATGACAGCTTTCTTATAAATAAAACTTAGAACTAACACGTGAATTTCCTTAGTATCAATACATTACCATACAGCCCACATGCTTCGCAGGTGTCATTGACAAATTTCTGAGAGCAAAGACTAAAACCTTGTAAATCTTTCCATCTGAAGGTACGTTTGACTGTCACAGCCAATATTTCACCACGATAAGCTTGATGAAAGAATAATTGCAAATCAAGTTCCCATGTCTATTTTCCTCTCACTAGTGGCTCCTGTTGCCTTATAAACACGTCCATGCACAAACTTGTTTACATCTGCAGGCAGAACGTAGGGATTATGTGCCTCTTTGGCCATGCCCCTAATTTGGGTGGCATCAAAGGGAGTTCAGTGCTACTTAAAATTTCTTTTAATTCACACTATTTGCAGTAATTCTGTCGTCATGCACTGTGTTTTGGTGTCGTAGAAAGATGGGTGAGAGGGGGAAGATGAGCCGTAGAGAAGACAGCTTATGTTTAGACAAAAATATCATGCTAATCAGCACAGATGGGATGAGAAATACAGAAAAAGTACATGATAGTTTAATAGGTTTTTGGCAAAATGTGTTAGCTTTTTTTTTTTCCCCCTCCTTTGAATATACCTGCTGTGGCTATAGCTTTTCCGTAACAAAGACCTGAGTGGTTGTTTTATATTAAGATGTTTGAAGCTAACCGTAACGAGCTTAGTTCTTATCTACATACTGGTACAGAAGTCTTCCAAATACAATGCTTAATTTTTCTTTAGTTCTTTGTGTTTGGATGGCAAGCTGTGGAACATATTTTTGCACAGTATGAAGCATCTTGGCAGACTTCTCAGGCCAAGTATTGGTGGTTTTAGAGTTATCTTTGGATCTGTCAAAAGTGCTAATAGGCTTTGTTGAGCTTCTTTAAGTTTCTAAATCATATTTGCTTTTTGCTTTTCTGCACTTTTTTATTTAACGATGATTAAGATTGCAGTTGAATTCATGACTAATCTAATTTTGCTCTCACATGTGCTTTTTGTATAAGACTGTCTTTATCATATAGCAATCCTTTCATATCTGTAAGAAGCTATTTGGAAACAAATTCCCTAATTCAGCATTTTTGGATGTATTACCTTTTCCTCCATCACCCCCCCTTTTTTTACTTTCTGTGTTTTAAGAAGTGAAGAATATCCTCTATGCACAAAAATCCTTTTTTGTTTGCCTTGCAGTGTAAAAGCCCCTCATTCTAGAAGAGCGTAATACATTTTGACCAAGTTACATACATGGTGGCTTTCTAGTTTTGATAGTAAAGATCTTAGGATCACATTCTGCTGTTTATTAGAAGGCATCTTAAATATTTAGTAAATGATACATGATTCATGCCACTGCAGTATGCACAGGGCAATTATGTTGGTAATGATGAATGGATAACGTTGCTGGCTGGTGGGATGATGTGGGGGATGAAGTGGCCATAGCTTCTTGTGCAGCTTGCTCTTTTTTTTTTTCCCCCCATTTAATTCAGTTATTTACAATAATTTTTACATAGTTAATTTTTAATCTTCTGAAGAGAAAAAAACATGGAAGAAAGCTGTGTTGCCTAGGAATTGTATGTGTCAGGTTTCGGCGGTGTTGCCTGCTTGTTTGTAGTCTGTGTCTTGGTCTTTCTATCTAATTTAAAGGCAGATTGCAAATGTGCTTTGCTTACAGTATTCTTCTACTGCAATTGATTTTCTTTATGCTGTATTAACATACTGATCGCTGAAGAAAAATTGGATGTTTGAATCCTGCCTGTTCATCAGAGATGGGCAACCACTGAAATTATGAGAGAGGGAGTTCTCTGTCTCCTTCCTCAGTTTCCCCAGCCCCCCAAGGAAGTGCTTTTTGTCTCCCACCAAAGGAAATGTGTGTCTGAGTGCACACAGTGAGGAGTTCAGACAACCTGTGTAATGTTTTTAGCTTATGTGTTAAATGCCCATGTGTATTTCCAGTTATCAGAATTGTCCTAGCATAGACGGAGCTTACATTTGAATTTGTTGTATTAGAATTGCCCTCCAAGAGAGCTGGTTTTATTGTTGGGTTGTGAGATTTTTTTTGTCCTTTATCAGGCAGCTTTGAAGTTGCCATAAAAGTGACAGAACATATTTTTTTCTCAGAGAAGTATCTTGTATTGAAGAAGCTATATGCGAAACATCATCAATTTTATTATTCCAAGACTTAGCTCCCCAAAAGTTAGGGGAAAGATGTTGCAATTAAGAAGTACTCTGACATAAGATGACATACTGCTTTCTTTCATTAAACCACTTACTGGATGTAGTGTAATAGGAGGATGAAATCTCGTTATTTTTTTTTTTGTTAAGGACGCTTGTTTTTGTAATGTCATGAATCAAAAATTATTTTCTCTCTTCCCAGAGAAATCTGACAGAGTATTTTGTAGCAGTTGATGTCAACAACATGCTGCATCTCTATGCCAGTATGCTGTACGAACGCCGCATCCTCATTTGTTGCAGTAAGCTTAGCACTGTAAGTAAAATGCAGATTAATTCCTTCTATTCACAGCACTTTTTTTCAAATGACAGTCATATATAGGAAATGATCTGATGATCTCCAGGGCCCCTTTTCAACCCCAGCTATGCAACCTCAACTCAATTCTGTGGTTCTGTGTTGCTTTTACTGAACTTCTCTTGGCCTCTAATGTTCAAATGAAATGGCTTTTTTGGGTACAAGAATTCTTGAGGTTGCTTGGTACAAAAATGTACAAACATTTATGCCTTAGTAAAGTCCCTCTTTCGTAACTTAGTTGACAGGAAAAAAAAATAGATAAATGATACTGTCAAATGGATGTTCCAGTGACCTTCTCTGGGTAGGCCAAAGGAGTGGACTAAAATACATTGACAATCCACACTTTTCAGTTTTGTTTGATAAGGTGTAGCCTTAAGGATACTTAGGCTCCATCAGGTGTCTAAGAGATGAAAGGTATCGAATACTCTAGAGTACTCACTTCTAAAAATGGCTGGACATCAAAACAAGCACACCGCATGATTTAGTTCAAAGTTAGATGTCATGCATTTCAAGGTTTATCAGTCAATGAAATTGTGATTTTCTTTATAAAAGAATTGTTAAGTTTTTGTTCTGTTTGCTCTGTAAATGGTTATTGATTGCTTTCCTTTATGAATGACGAGTGTAAGATGGTTTAACTAATTTTGCTTTCTAGTGCTATGGACTAAGTCCTTGAGCGGTCCTTTCTAAAATACAAGCTTTCATTACTGTATGTCCATGACCTACTTTGTGTTTGAGATTAAAACTGCTTCATGGAAATGTGAATACTATTGAAGGCTGAAATTATGTACATAAAATCATGTAAGGATGGCCTGTGTATACAGGGTGAGAAACTGAGAGTGAGTAAGGCTTCATACTTAATCTCAGAAGAACTATTACAATATTGTTTTGAAAGGTAAGTGAAACTAGGAGAGTTAGAATGATCTCTGGGACCTATTAGTAATTATTAAATGTTTACAATCAATCCCTTAGTTAAGTGAAAGAATTGAAATGTTGTGAAGTTTAATACTACAGAAAACTTGTAAAATCTTAAGTTTTCTGTCTGCCAAGTGTTCTATGTCCTCTGTATTAAAACAAGAAAAAGTAAATCCAGACCTGGTAATTGAGTAAAATGAGAGGTGTTTGTTTCAGAAACCTAAAGAATGGAAAGAATAGTAAATTATCAGAGAGGAGAAAAGACGAGAACGGCTATCCAAAGCATTTCAAAATTTGTGTGGTTGGTTGGTTTAATCTCTCCCTTTGTGACAGAGCCTGGGAAGAAGAATTACTTACCTGTCACTTTGCCTTCCTTAATGAGCCATTTCACAAGTAGCGTTGTGTTTTCTTCCCTATCTTTCTGCTATTTCTCTTCCTTTTGCCTCTGTCCAAGATAAAAGCATGTCTGGTTCTTCGGTAGGGAGGGGTATTCATACTGTGTGTTCTTATCTTACAACTTTATATATAAACTGCTCCAAGATTGGAGTGACAGTGTAAGACAGGTTTGAAGTGTTGGGCCAGAGCCAGTGATTCCTTGCCTGCACGCTCTGCTCTGCATGTTCCAGCAGTAGGAACAAGCTGCATTATTTTATTTCAAACTGTGCTCAGCGGAAGCCAAGACCTTGTAACTGGAAATGTACCAAACTGAGAATTCTCAAAGTAAAGCGAGGGTGGTGTGGTGGTGAGAGGGATTGGTTTCTTTGTTTTTAATTTTTAGGTTTTTAACAAAAAGGTGGAAGAGACCTATTTGCGGTTAATTTCTTCTAACTTTGAGAGACATGGCATGCTTCATGCTTAAGGCTTGAATTTAATATGAGGTGAGAGAGAGAAAATGAAGCAGTCCTGGATAGAAAGTCTTTCATGGTGAAGTGAATTCTATGCTGTAATATATCATATCAAATTCAAATTTTGATTTGAAATACCCTTAATATAGTTAAGTTGAATAAGATTTAGAGGTAACTGAATGAGGCTGTGTTTATTAGCTATCCTAAAACTATGTGTACTGAACCTATGGAAGAATTATTATTGATTTCTTGGATTTTTTTTCTTTTTTCCATCCAAAAGGAAACTCAGTTTCTAAAAATGTTAAAGCAATTTTTCACGTTCTGTTTCTTTATGTATTCATGAAAAGCCAGATATGAACCAAAATACATAAAAAAACCCTTTTGCTTGGCAGAAGATCACCTGCTGGTGGGAGCATGCTGTTGCAAAAATGAAATGAGCTTTCCTTGCATCCAGTATTCTCTCTTCCATCATAACTTGCTCATGCAGCCCTGCTGCAACAAGGCATGTTAACTATTTGTGATAAGGACAGCAGCAGGTTGCCTCTCATTATAAAAAAGTGGCTTTCATGAAGCCTGATGACTGTTAAAAGACTTAAACTGGTGAATTTCTGTGATGTTTCTGTTTGGCTCCATCATACTGAGGTGTATTTCTTTACGTAATTTTTCTGTTATTTTTTGAGTGTTAGTACAAAGCAAAAAATACCATTCTGATGTGGAAACCCTTTTGTTCCTGGGAGTTGAGAGCTTCCCATGTCATTTCTTCCAAGTCACAGAGAGCTGTAATACACAACCTGTTATTCTCTGGTTGGTTTCTGACATGCCTTGGCGCTCAGAGGATAAGGAAATGGTGGTCCTTAAGAAAAGACAGCACATGATTAATAGCATTCACCAAATGTCCTTGTGATGCAACATAGGTAAGGGCTTGCACAGGTCTTGTTCTACAGGATCTTACATGATTTTAAATGTACGAGCTCTTCCTTCCCAAGAGCTCTGTTGCTGTGTTATAACCTGCCAGTATAGATCTTGACCTGCTTTTGCAACAGCCCGGCTTTCAGTGCTTAGTTCTTAGGTAGCTTAGTCTTAAGCTTTCTACTTTGTTTTTAGCCCTGAATAATGCAGAGAAATGATCTTACAAACATGCAGAAGGTGGTCATTTCTTCCAGTATATATTGCACATTTGTAGCGATGTACTGCATCTGTAAAGCAGTGTGGTGCATATGCATCAGGAGAGAGAGTAAAATGCACTGGGAAATGGCCTGTTGATCACTTTATAACTTTTATATGTGTGACAAAATCCCATTGTTTTAATTTGCTCAAATAAGGCTTTGAGTATTAAATATAAAACTGTGAAAAGTGAATTAGGGAGTCAGTGTCTCTCTTACATAGCTATCTTTTTACGTTCTCTAGCAACAGCTGCAGGAAGCTGAGGTAGTGGAACTAATCTTATTTCAAAATGCTGGATTCCTGTAGTTTTGACAGTTGGGCATTTCTCAGGCTGCCTTATTATTAAGTGCTTGTTTTCTGTATGGCAATCACTAATCAGGTGAGGTCTCCAGCAAATATGCTATTTCTTTTTTATGAGCCCTTATCTTGGCGGAGTTGAAGGACAGTACTGGTGCTTACCCATGGTAGTAGGTTATTTGAATTCATGCCAGATAGCAAGGTGGGAGTACATCTCAAAAATAAGTGACAGGTTCTGCTCAGATGTCTGCAGTGTTGAGCATTATGTCTGTTTAATCTTTTCGTGCTGAGTTTTAAAACCAATGGGAGGGGGGCTTGGAAGGGGCCTCCTTGGATTACTGAGTTCACTCCTCTACAGCGGCAACCATGTTATATAATAACGTCAGGAAATAATCCATTTGATCCTCACAGAAGCAATTGTACAGTAAGAATTAAATTTTTAAACAGTATTTTTTCCAGACATCTTTTTGATTTGGAGAACAGAAACAGAAAACATAAAGGATTTAGGAATATAGAGGAAAAACTACAGTGGGGAGGTATATCCTTTTTTTCTGCTGCATATTTTGGAGCTAGGCTATGGCTTTCATCTAATCTGTGAGAGAGGAGCATCTTTTCCAGTAAGAATAATACAAAGGTAAGTTGAGATACAATGGGATAGGGATAAATCTTTAGTGTTTTGTGAGTCATAAACGTAGACTAAATTAAAGGTTTTGTAGCTTTTTTTTGGCTTTAATTAGTGTCCCAACATACCAATATTTCCATCCCATATGGACCATAAAATAATGTTCACCTGCTAATAAAATACTGAGAACGACTGAACAGGTGCTCATTCAGGTACTTGCTGTACCCAGTCTGCTTCCCAGGGTGCTATTTCCTTAGGACAGTGGTTCAAATCTGGTTTAAATTCTTGCGTGTTCTCACTTAGGGAAACACGTTATCAGCAGTGGGGGGCTGTGGAGCTTTGTGGACCCTCATGTTGTGACACTTGCCAAGTCCAGCTCTGCTAAGGTGAGGAGTGGCTGTGTAGCTTTCATGGGAGATAAAATGAAAACCTAAGGGATGTTAAAAGAGGGTCAGACAAGACTGCCTCCAGATTTTATCAATATTTCTT